>NW_026125535.1:0-47500 GCF_943737965.1 Phodopus roborovskii | reverse complement strand
CATGTGGAACCACCTAGACAGAGCACAGGCATAGCCCAGACCCCAGGAGTCCCCATGACCTTTGGTAGCAATACAAGCTATGGACCTCAGCACAGAACCTGGCTGCAGTAGGGCCAGAGACAAAGACATTGTCTTCAACACCATCCAGGGCCTGGATGTCACCATGGCCCTGGATACCAGCACAGGCTACTCAGAGCTGACCCCGATGGTGGAGGCACAGGGAAACTGGCTCTTAACTTCACTTGAGCATGTGAATCAACTGGTCCTGTGGAAACAGAGCTGCAGGATCTTCAAGACTTGGGGCAACTGCAGGATATCTGAGACAAGTTTCAGTGAGGGTCCAGTATTGATGGTGTACCAGAAGCCAGATCCAGACCAACAACTCATTACAATAAACATCTTCAAGGAAAGCTGTTTGGACAAAATGGTATACTGTGTGACACACCACAGCTCCCAAAGCCACTAAGGTGAATGAAGGGGTAGTGGAGAAGTTGAAAAGACAGGGGATCAATTTTTTTAATTAATACTGTTATTGTTTTCTTTGGGGGATGATGCAAGGGTGAAGGGCAGATACAGAGGGACTGAGAAATGGTTAGGGTTGGGGTGCATGATGTGAAATTCTCAAAGAGTCAATAAAAATTATGTTTGAAAAAGGAAAGTGAAGCTGAGACACTTAGAGCTAGTTTTCTCTGGAGCAACTCATCAAAAGAAAGCGCACAGTTATTAAATAATACTCCCTAAGACAAATAAATACAAATCTGACTATTTGCATTTATTTTGTGCTTTTAAAAATTGAAGTGTAAGCTATACACCATAAAATATAGGGTTAAACATGTAGTTTGATGATTTTTAATATTGCAACCAACATTTCAAGCCAATTTATAGAATATTCAGTTTTTCCTTTTACTGAAGTTTTTTTTTAACACATATTATATCCTAATCGAGTTTCCCCTCCCTCTATTCCTCTCAGTGTTCTCCTCCTCTCCTCCCCACTTAGATCCACCCCCTTTCTGTCTCTCATGAAAAATGAATGGACTTCTAAGGGATAACAATAAAATAAAACAAAAACTAACACATCAGAATAGTGCAAAAAAACAAACAAACAAAAGGAAAAGAGTACAAGAAAAGGCGCAAGAAACAGATATAGACTCAGAGAACCACGGATTTGCATGCTTAAGAATCCCATAAAAACACTTAACAGGAGGCCATGCCATATATACAAAGAATCTGCAGAGTTAAAAGAGAGAAGGAAAAAATATATAAAATAAAATAAATGAAAATGTTAGAAATTTTAACAAGGAAAAAAACTCTAGCATGGCATTATGAGAGAAGGATCCTCTGAAGACGTTGTTGACTTTATTTCCTGCTGCCCATTTACTGCTGGGAATGTAGCCTACCTTCAATAGTGGTTTGTTCCCCAATGAGGTTCCCAGTGAGGAAACTAAATTTTCATTTGCAAGTGGCTGTCAATTGGAGACAGTTTCCGGGATAGCCGTGTGGGAATATTCCACTTATCTTTTCAGTTTTAAGACAACCATATGATACAGACCCATGCAGTCCCTGTGCATGATCCTCCAGTCTCCGTGAGTTTGTATTTGTGTCAATATTTTTGCTTTATTTTTGCTGTTCTCATCCCTCTGACTCTTTATTTTATTTTATTATTTTATATATCTTTCCCAGGTCTCCCTCCCTCCTTTTCTCCCTCCTTCCCACCCATGCCCTCTGACCACCCTCCCATCCCATCAACCCCCCACTCCGCAGGGAAGATTATGTCTTCCAGCAGGGAGAAATATTGACATAAACTATGTCACTCAACATGGTTTTATTGAAAATCTTTTTTCCTACAATATATTCTGATCATGGTTTCCCTTCCTTTAACTCCTCCTAGATCCTCCCTACCTCCCTACCCACCCAACTCCATGCCTTTTCTTTTCCTTCCTCTTATTTTAAGAAAATGAGCAGCCAAATACAACAAACAGACCAGAATAAAAAATTAGAAGAAATTCTCAAGAAACAAACACACAACCCATAAAACACAAATTTGGAAACCATAATATACAAGCAAAGTATCAGTAAGAGAGAGAATATCAGAATAAAGTGAAATGAGGGGGGAAAGCCTCCCCAAAATACCATTGAGTTCCTTTAGAGTTGGTTACCCACTGCTGGGCACTGAGACTGCTCTGCAGTTTGGTTAATATGCCCAGTGAGACTCCATTGAACAAAACTAATTTTTCCTTTGCAAGTAGACAGATGTCAATTTGAGATAGTTTATTTTTTAATTGGCAGTAATTGCACACATTTATGGGATACAATGCAATGTTTCAATAACAGTATATGTTGTGAAATGATCAAGTCAGAGTAATTCAGTTATCTGTCACTTCAAACATTTATCACCTCTTAAAACTGAAATCCTTTAAAATCCTCTTTTAGGGGTCTGGCATAGTGGCTCATGCCTATACTCCTAGAAATCACAAGGCTGAATAAAAGGATTGCAGTGAGATCAATGCAAGCCTAGGGTACAACTTGTAACTGACTCAACCCTCTCCAGCTCTACCTCTACCTATTTTATACATGTACATTTCAAAAATATACTGTATTAATATTGCTATAGCACTATTTGTTATATTCTTTGTACTTTGCATCAGAACAGACAAATTTATTGCTCTTATTAAACAGGCTTTGCACCTATTGAACATATTCTCTACTTTACCTGTTTCCAATCCCACCCCAGCTTCTAATAACCATCATTCCACTCTTTATTTCTATGACTTCAACTTTTTACATTTTCATATACCCAAGATTATATAGTATTTGTATGTCTGTGTCTGGTTTATTATAAATCAACTTACAATTTCATCTAAATTCACCCATAGTTTCACAAATGATAAAATGTCCTTGATTTCATATTTTCATTCATTTGTCTTTATGAGATCAAAGTGGGAGCTCATAAATGTTAGCCGTTCAACAACTGAGCTATACCCCTGAATCCTGCTTATTATAAAAGCTAAACAGTATTGTTTTTCTGTACTAAATTTTTGAACAATTTACTTGTTGGTGATCATTTAGGTTGTTTTCATATAATACCTATTATAAAAAAATTAATGCTGTAATGAACAGGATAGTGCAGGTGTCCTTTGGCGTTACTTAATTTCTTTTTATTGCTTAACATGATTAAGTTATGTAAGTGTAATAGAAGTCTGTTTGCTTTTTTTTTTTTAAATCCACTCATCCATTGAAACATATTTGGATTATTTTAAGGTTGGGATTTTATGAATGAAGTTTTCATGAACATTCTTGCACAGTTCTTTCTGGGCACACATGTTTTCTTTCTGATTGCAAATACTCAGGAACAACTTTGGGGAGGGGTCAAAAGATACATCCATGTTAAACTTGCCCTTTGATTTTTCAAAGTGTTTTATTAGTTTATATCTTTGTTTTGTGCTCAACAGCACTTTGGCACTGTGTTTTAAGTATATAAAGATTAGATAGCACCTAGCTGATGATATATTGATTCGTTGCATACAAAAGCAACATAGCCAGGAATTTGGAAGTAAAGCTATAGTAAAAAAAAAAAAAGCCCATTCTGGTCCAGATTTGCAGTCATACTCAGCTGCTATTCACTATGCATCTTCATGACAGTTCATAAAGAAAGAGCTTATAAGAAAATAGGTGATAGTATTTGTAATAGCAAGAACCTGGAAGCAACCTAGATGCCCCTCAATTGAAGAATGGTTAATGAAGATGTGGCACATATACACAATGGAATACTACTCTGCAGAAAAAAATAATGGTATCTTGAAATTCCCAGGCAAGTGGATGGCACTTGAAGAAACCATCCTGAATGAGGTAACCCAGTCACAAAAAGAGGAACACAGTATGTACTCAGATATGGATTTTAGACCTAGAGCAAAGGATAACCAGCCTATAATTCACATCACCAGAGGAACTAGGATACAAGGTGTATTCTAAGAGATTCATATAAAGTCCCTCACAGAACTGGGAAGGGACAAGTCCCCCAGAGCTCAGGGGAAGTGTGGGGGCAGCAAATGGAGAGAGAAGTAGGAGAAAACGAGGGTGAGGAAAGGAAAATATGTGCGACCAGGAAGATTGAGCCTGGTTAGGAATAGAAGATAGGAAAGAGAGAGAGAGAGAGACAGAGACATACAGAGAGAGAGAGAGAGAGAGAGAGAGAGAGAGAGAGAGAGGACATAAAAGAGGGAGCCAATATTGGTTTGAAGATAAAATTGAACACAAAGAAAGGTCTAGAGAACTACAAGACTGCTCCCAACTAACAATTTGAGCTTCTGTGGAAAGGCTATCATAAATGGCCTTCCCGGAGAGTGAGATCAACAACTAACTTATCCATGGAGCTATCAACTAATGCCTGTTGGAAACAGGAGCAAACACCCATACATAAACACTGAGTCGAACTAGAACCCAGATGCAGATGGAGAGGACAAGACCAGGTGGCAGAAACACATACAGACAGCTTACCTGAACAAGGAGGAGCTAATGGCCACTAGACTGATGTCTGGGAAGCCAGCATGGGACTGACTCAGGCCCCCCTGAATATGGGTATCAGCCAGAAGGACTGAGCAGTCTAAGAGACCTCAGACAGTGGAGCCAGGATGTATCCCTGGTGCACAAAAGGACTTTGCAAATACATCCCCCATAGAGGGATAACTGCCTTAATCTAGAGACAAGAGAGAAGCCCTAGTCCTTACTTCACATGACCTGTCAGATCTACATGACCCCAACTGGATGGCATTCCCCTACATATGGAATTGGGGTGGGGGGATGACAGGGGAGGGTAGTTAGAGGGCATGTGAGAGGGCAGAGAAGGTAAAAGGGACAGAAGGAGGGAGGGAGGGAGGGAGGGAGGGAGGGAGAGGGAACTGGGATCGACATGTAAAATAATAAATTAAATTAAAAAAATGCTTTGACTTCAAAATTTAAGTTGAAGGACAAGTTACTGGGGAAAAGGATTTCTATTTTTGTTTCCACAGAAAATGAAAAGATGTGGATTCCTTCCAGACTAATGTGGTTTTATCAAGCCAGACCGCCTGAAACAGAGTAGGAGGTGAGCCTACATTCAAAACAGCTGGACAAAGCAACCTTACAGACTACAGCCAGGATTTCTGAATCTTCTTCGAATCCCCCATGACAGAGCCCCTTACCAGCAGGAAGTAGTTTGGATAGAACAACGCCCAAATTCCCAAATATTGTCTATAAATGTTTGTTTCCATTTAAATGGACTTTGTTATATAAAGTAAATTTTAAAAAATTAAAAAGAAAAAAGAAAATAGGTGCTATACTATATTTAGTAACTAAGATAGCTTCTTATACTTGCTTCTGTCACATATATTGCTGCAATTATTGACTCAAATATATGATATATAACTAATAAGTAATCAGAACCTAACTAAAATCTCAGTTTCAGAGTATTGCCTATTATATCCTCCACCAAAGACCTCAAAATTCTCTGCTGAAATTAAACCCACAAATTTGTCACCACAGAGAAAGCTAATAATTCAAGCAAAAATTGCAAAAGACTCCTGCTATGTGTTTCCCAACATGCCAGCTGCTCACATTATGACTTTAATCAGATTTTGTAAACAGCCACTGTCCTTATCTGTAAAATTACTATATTAAGTCTCAGGAAACAGGGCAGAGCATTTGATGAGAAATGGATATATAGATATGTATGTATGTATACACATACATATATATATGTATATATATATATATATTACATTTCTTAAATATATAACCCAAACTATCCTGAAAAATAATTTCTTCACTATAAATATTGTCATCACTTTAAACACATCACAGTTATACTTTAATTTCATTTTAAATAAGAGGTAAAATGATTAAAATTTAAAAGTGAAAATCCATGGCATTTTACTTTTCTCTTCATTCCATAGTATGGCACTTGTCCAAATAATATTTATGAAGTTCATAGCTAATAAAAGTTATGTCAATTGACTAAATTTATTCCTACCTATAAGTGGTGACACAGTATCTATTATAGTGTATTCTTTGCAGAATATATTCCAAAGCTTCCTAGGGCCAAATAATAAAAAATGGAAAGAAGATAACGAGAGAGAAATTAAGAAATAGAGAAAGAAGGAATATTTTTCTTCAGGTGAGATTTGATAAGACTTAGTAACTACAGCTTCTGTATACAGCAATGTATTACACTGGGTAGGGGAGCATTGCCTCAGGGACACTGGTGTCTTAGTACATTGTGTCTGTCTGCTTTGTCACTGGAGTTCTTGATGCTAAGGAAAAGAGCCATGCACCTAACAAAGCTTGTTGCGTACCCCCACCAGCTATCACCAGAATTAATTTTTGTTTCAAATTATAAGTTGTGAGAACTATGGGTATAATACTATGGATTCAGTATTACAGACACGTCTATGCTAGAGAACTTAGGACACACAGCATTACAAATCATTTGAGGTATTCAAACATTTTCATTTTTCTATTTTGAAAATGCATATTGATACTCTGAAATCATGTCTGTCTTTATTTGTAAGCCAGGGCATCTGGAAAAATGGAATTCTGTTGTGCTTGTTAATTTTATGTCTACTTGACATAGAATAGAATAATTTGAGAGGAGGGAACCCCAACTGAAAACAATTCCTCCATAAGATTGGACTGTATGCAAGCCTGTATACCATTTTTTTATTAGTGACTAATGGGGGAGGGCCCAGCCCATTGTGTGAGGGGGTACATTCCTGGGCTGGTGATGCTGGGTTCTGCAAGAAGGCAGGTTGAGCAAATCATGATGAGCAACACAATAATCCGCACCCCTCCAAGACCTCTGCTATAGCTCCTGCCTCCAGATTCCTGCTCTGTTTGTGTTCCTGTCCAAACTTCCTGCAGTGCTGGGCCACGGAAGTGGAAGTATAGCCAAATAAACCCTTCCCTCCTCAACTTATTTTTGGGCAGGGTATTTCATCATAGCAATGGTCAACCAAACTAAGTAGTGCCAGAGTAATACGGTGTTGCTGTGACAGACTCAATCATGTTGTTTTGGGGAGGATTGTGGAAGGACTTGGATCTTTGGGCTAGAAAATCCATTGACTATTGAGATCTAGGTGAGCTGTTTGGTAGGAGCTTGGTTGAAAAGAATGTTGAAAGCAGCCTGGCAGTAGTGGTGTCGGCCTTTAATCTCAGCACTCAGGAGGCAGAGGCAGGAGGATCTCTAAGTACAAGGCCATCCTGGTCTACAGAGAAACTTCCACGACAGCCAAGACTACATAGAGAAACCCTGTCTCAAAAAACAAAAACAACAAAAAGAGTCTTGAAAACAGTGCAAATAAAGGAGGCCCAACTTGATTATTTTCAGAGAGGAGTAAAACTCTACTGGGCCATTTGTGTGAATAATCTGTAGCTGAAGCTGGAGATTATTAACAAGAGACCAGAACCTCTAAGGTAAAACCTTTGTTTTACTGGGACAATGGATGCTGATCAGCTGGGGATGAAGAACCACCTGTGGTTAAGAAGAGACCAACATCACTGAGGTGAAATCTTCTGGAAAATGTTTTCTCCCAGCCAACATGGGCAAACTGTGTTCAGAGGTGGTTGTACAACGTGCTTGCAGGCAAATGTGGTTATATGTAAGAGTCTTCCAGGTGGTGCTGGCTTTGAAGGCATTAAGGGGTAATGGAGAGCAGCTGAGTATTGCCATTGGGCGAGACCAGAATACATTGGTGAAGACACAGTAGAAGCTCCAGGAATGAAGGAGTGATGGAGAAAAATTGAGGTTTTGCATCATAAGGAGAGCTCTGAAGAAGCTATTGCTAAAAGTTGCAGCCTGGTTGCAGCAGAAGACCCCTGCATTTTAGAAATACCACTACCATGGGAGCAATCACCAAAAACAGGAGCAGTGGTGGAGTAGAGCCTGCTGGATTCTAGAACACAAGTTGTATGCTGCAGTGGGTGGAGCCAGAGAAGTCATTCAAGTTCCTTGGATAGGCCCAGAAGATTGTGAGTGAATCCCAGATGTTGAACTTTGAATTATTTATGCTGTTGGAGTTTAGTTTTGTTCTGGTTAGATTGTGACTGTGCCCTGGTTCTTCGCTATTGAAGTAAGAAAATTTAACTTATTTTTAATTTTTGAGGAACCCATAGTTGAGAGACTTTGAATTTTTAAAAGAAATTTTGGATTTTAAAAGAAATTTGGGGTTTTTACAGAGATTAAATTTAGTGTTTGAATTTGTAAAGACTTTGGGACTATTAAGTTTGTAATATGTTTTATGTGTGTGAGATTTCTTAATTTGAGATCTTAGAGATGAACCAAGAAAAGTGTCTTAAAAAGTGTTGGATATTGAATTGACAAAGGTTCAATTCTTCTGGCTAATTTTATGTCAACTTGACACAGGCTAGAATAATCTGAAAGGAGGAAGCCCCATTTGAGAAAACAGCTGCATAAGATTGGGCTGCAGGCAAACCTGTAGAATAATTTTTCAATTAGTGATTGATGTGGGAGGTCAGAGCCCATTATGGGTGGTACCATCCCTTGGCTGGTGGTCCTGGATTCAGTAAGAAAGCTTGCTGAGGAAACCGTAATAAGTAGAACTCCTCCATGCCCTCTGCATCAGCTGTTACCTCCTGGTTCCCACCCTCTTTGAGTTCTTGTTATATATATTTTTTTCAATGATGAACTAGGGATGTGGAAGCATAATAAACCCTTTCCTCCACAATTTGCTTTTGATCACAGTGTTTCATCATAGCAATAGTAACCCAAACTTAAGACACCTGCTGAATAATCAAAGTAAGTAAACTGGAGCAATGAAATGTGACCAGAAATTATATATGTCATTTCTTAATGGAAACTTAAAAAGCCAGCATGCAATTATCTATGTTAAATCCCACCACCCCAGTGAACAAGAAGTGTGTGCGGTCAAGAGGCATCATTGGTTTAGATGTCTGTGTGCAAATAATGAGTAAAGATCCTTTTTACATAAAGTGCACATGCAGTGTAAGTAAGAACTTCGCTTTTATGATTCCCAGAGAGGAAATCCCAGTCACTGTACTTGTTTCATCGAAGTCCTAGCCCCAAGCAAGAACTAAATCCTTGTGTTAAGACATTGAGATTTCAGGGAGCTTATTTGTCACTACAGCACACTGTAGTCAATTTGGATGAGGAGAATAGATAAATCTATCTATTCAATAGCCCTGATGTTTATAAAATAGGCTTGAGCTTTCCTTTGCCTAGAAACTTATGCTCTAAAATCACTTCTGTTATTTGTTTACTTTCATTGATGTTGCTTTGTTTAACATTACAAATATGTATAATGAACCAGTACTTATTTATTGATGTAATATTCCATGAATCTCAGGATGGTCTCAAACTAATATGTAAACTACGATGACTGTGAACATTGGATCATTTAGCCTCTACATCCCAAGTGCCCTGATTATAGGCATAGATGTCCATACCTTGCCATGCCCAGCATGACTTGGTACTGTAAAACTGACTGGAACAACAAGGCAATGAAAAAAATTGACAGGCACAAATATAGAAAAGCAGGGGTCAGGAGGGCCATGAGTACTCAGATGGGGTCACACCAACTAAAACAACAACCCAGAACTCCAATGCATTTATTATACACAATATGGACTGTAGGGAATATCAGGTAGTCTAAGGCTGGCAGTATGTAAACATTCTGAGGCAGAAGCTGCTGTTGCTAGTTTTTGCACACATTTATCTATTGTTCGTAATTCTCTTATTTGCACACACTGACAACACTCATACACCCCAAAGGAAGGCCTTGCCAATTCTAAGCAAGACTTTGCAATTCCTATGGGTCTGAGGCATTGGGTCCTTGACATGACCATGCCCATATCAACAATACACATCCACTCAGGATTTCATTTACTCTTTGCTTATTCATCAAGGCTTGCTTGGGGCTACACAACACCTATTTTGTGCAGTTCTGGCTATGAAATGTCATGGGCTTTATGTATGCTAGGCAAACATTACAAGTGGGTTGCATTCCCTGCCCCTGTTTGTATTTTGAGCCATGACATTTTAGGAAGCAGATTTCTGTTGAATAATCAAACTAAATAAACATTCAAATATTCACATATGGAATAGGCATGGCCAGAGCACTTAAAAACAAGAAATTTAATGATATAATTGGGTTTATTGTCTGATAACACGTTAGCTGAACATAAACAGAAATCAAGGAAGGGGTTAAACAGATTCTGAAAATTTAAGTTAGTTGCTTAATCTTCTTTTCAGGGCCCATGAAAAATAGTCAGATTTCATTTACAGCACACACAAAAACAGCTACCCAGAAAATTACCTCCTGGCGTTAAATCAAGGTGTTCATATATACAGTGATAAATATAAGTAACTCTGTCAACATAACAGAGAAATTCTGCAGTGGTCTTTATTACAACACTTTAGATGCCTGCTGAAAAGACTTCCATTTATCTTTCAAATAATCATGTAGTTAAGGCGCAAGTACTATAAAGATGATCTCTTTGGCATCCCATCACCACAATGAGACCAGATATTTTCTTAAAATCAAAGTAAGTTTCCCATTGCTACACGCCTTTAGATGCCTCCCATCATTAGGATGACTGGCATATTATGCAGCCTTATGCTCAGAAATTGTTCAGGTGCTTGGAGAGTGAGCCTAATAAAGCTAACATAGATCTTATGCCCATGTGGGCCAGTTAGCTTCATGCTGAGAAAATCTTTCATAGCCATGAACTGTACTCACAATTGTAGTCTCAAGACAAATTTTGTCAAATTAGCCACAAAGGAGTCTGGATAAGCATGTCTATAGCTCCCTAAAATCCATTACTGCTAATGGAAAAATAAGTCCTAACACCAACTCTTACTGGCTACATCATCTCCCCAGGGTCCTGTCTACTATCATGATATGTTTCAGAAGCACTCTCCCCTAACTTACTGCTGTAAAGCAATAAATACCCACAAAGGAGCTTCAATTCTTTCCCAAATCTTTTGTTAAAATTATTATGCTAGTTGAGCTCCTTCACCTGAACTCTGACCGCTCTAATAACTTTCCTATAGACAAGCTCTCTTGGATGACTTGGGACACAAAGGCTCAACTGAATTCCAAGTCATATTTTCTACAAGCATTCTTGGCTTTCTGCATCAGCATTCTCAAAGACTGGTGAATTAAAACCCCAAACCAGAGAACAATGGATTCTGTTTCCTTCCTTTATTATCCACAGCTGTCTTTAAATTCTATTTTCTACCTCAACGGCATATGTACTCCACCCTTCCTGTGTATTGCTCTTCCTGCTACCTATTCTATGTACTCCTAGAATTTATGAAAGTCTCTTTGCCTTTCTTTTTCTCTGCAATCTCATGCTCCTTCACTCTGACTCTCCTTCTTGTCAGACTCATGTATCTAAGACAAAAGTCTTTCACATTCCTCTCCTTTAAAATGTCCTAAATGCCCCAAGGCCAGACACCTGGATTTTCAGACATTATCCAATACCCAAGATTCTTCTGTAATCACATGCCTTCCATCACAAACAGCTTGCAGTTCTGGGAATAATCCTCAGTTTTGTTTTCTTTGTTTGTTTTTTTAAATCTCTACGCTTCAACTCATAGAGGGTCACTAAACCAAAGCTCTCTATTTCAAATTCTGCCTAGAACTTTTTACTCATCCACTTAAAAGGTACATTTCTGTGTGTATTCCTGAACATTCTTTATCATTTTCATTTTCTTGTGTACCCATTTTACTGATATATTTGGTAACCTTGTGTTTCAAATACCTTTGGCGGTCTAACAATTTCCTTCCTATACAAATTATAGTTGATCTGAACAAAACTGTATTTTGTTACCTCAAATCTTGTGAATCCATTGCCTTCATGTTACAGTGGGTATTGCTTACTTGCAGTGTCAGCTAGGGCCACATCTAGAACATACAAAATAGCTCACCCATTTGTTTGGTACATGGTGTTAATTATTGTCTAGAAAAAATCCCTCACCATTATATCCACTCATGGCCATTTTGCGTGGTTTGATCCTCTAATAACATGGTAACTAGTCTCACAGGAGTGGCATCCCAGCAGAATTTTCTTGGACACTCCATTGGCTTAGAAATCAATGGTGGGCAAAATACACACCAAAGACAGAAAGGAGTGGGATGTTTAAACATGGAGTACAAGTCTGGGTGTGGTGCCACATGCCTATAATTTCAGTACCCAAAAGACTGAGGCAGGATAATCATGAGTTTGAGAACAGCATAGGCTATAGAGTGAGTTGTAGTATACCATGGAATACAAGGGGACACTATGTTTTGTAAAGAATAACAACAAAAACAGAACAAGAAAAAAGGGGAGGGGAGGAAAAAATAAAATAAGGAAAGGAGAAATTGCTGGGCCATATTTGGAAAGTGGTTACCACATACTGTTGATTAGTATTAACTCTACCTCTAAAATCCACGAAAGACTGAAGATTATGGATTATGGGTTTCTTTTTTATTTTTATTTCTTTTTAAATACAGGGTTTCTTTCTTGGTTTCTCTATGTAACAACCCTAGCTGTCCTTGAAATAGCTATGTAGACTAGTAAGCCTCGAACTCAAATTCAAACTCGAACTCACAGAGATCCACCGGCATCTGCTTCCTGAGTGCTGGCATTAAAAGTGTACCACCACCGCCCAGCGAAGATTATGTTTTAATCCTATGTTTAACACAAATCCTCAAACATGGTACTTCAATGCTTAGTACTTGCTCACTAATTTATTAATCTAATTAAACCAGACTGTTATCTGTTTGTTTTTTAACAGAAGAAAAGACATTTATTTTGGCACCCAGTTCTAATTCAAGCTGGTTTAATTCTGAGGTGACATGATGAGATGCATCTCTGTGAGGTGTGTGTGTGTTTCTCTGCTCTCTCTCTCTCTCTCTCTCTCTGTCTCTCTCTGTGTGTGGGGGGGGGTGTCTGGTGTGTCTGATGTGTGTGGTATGTATCTTGAGCAAATACTCCAGGGTAATCTATCTGGTTAGGTTCTATGGAGTTGAACAAAGTAAACTTGCTCTCTAGAAGCTGATGAGCCAAAAACAGCACAGTGCTGGAGGGGCACAACAGATAATGAGATGATGAATGCTTTAAGGTAATTACAGACAGAACATCAATGGGCAGACCGTAATTGACTGTCATGTTAATTGTGAGGGCACTGATACCATAGATTTTTCAGAGAAGGCTGTGTTCACTTCACATAGAAAGGTTTTAGATAGAAAATGAGGTTGGGTTTGAGCCTGACTAGCAAACTGAGATGGGCTCTAAGTTGAGAAAAAAAATGTAATAAGAATGGAATTTCAGAGGCAATTATGTAGATACTGTATCACGAAAACTGTATTATTTCACATGCTTATACATACACAAAACTCTTATATGTATAGGTCATAGAGTCAATGAAAAACTCTGAGCAAAATATGAGTTCTAGGATATATATGAGAAACCAGTGACAGTTGCCTTCTGTAGTTCCACATCTCTTTTTTAATTTGGTTTAGGCTGAAACATAAGACTTCTGGTCCATGATGATGAAGATTACATGACATTTCTTATGCTTCCTATTTCCTATTTTTGTGTTGTTGCAAGTGATAAATTCTGAGATGGTAGAACTGGAGGATGTAATTTAGCCTGCATATATAAGTTGATCATTGGTAGAGAGACATAAAAGAATTGGCTGCTTCTGACTGCTTATGATCAAGAAGTAAATATTTTCTATAGTGTCACCTAGCCATAGCCTGATTGTTATACCCAGTGTTTTATGAAGGGATAGGATGTCATATAATATGATTTACTCATGCTATGATCTATTTTTTAAAAAGGATTTTATATATTTATTATTTTTTCTTATTTTACAAATCAATCACAGTTCCCTCTTCCTCCCTCCCTCCCATGCCCCCCAACTCCCTCCCACCCCACCCCACCCCCACTCCACAGGGAGGGTGAGGCCTTCCAGGAGGGATCATTAAAAATCTGTCAAGTCATTTAGTGTAGGGTCCAGGCCCTCCTTCCTGCCTCTAGGCTAAGGGAGTATCCCTCCATGGAAAAAGTGCTTCCAAATTCCTTTTGTGCACCAGGGATACATTCTGGTTCCGCTGTCAGAGGTCCCTTTGACTGCCCAGTCCTTCTAACTGAGACCCATGTTCAGGGGGTCTGAGTTGGTCCAATGCTGGTTTCCCAGCTATCAGTCTGGGGGTTCATTAGCTCCCCCTAGTTCAGGTCAACTGTCTCTGTGAGTTTTTGTAGCCTGGTCTTGCCCCCATTTTCTTATCACTCAACCCTCTCTGCAACTGATTTTAAAGAAAACTAAAATAGATTTTTGCTATCTGCAGTTGAGCACTATACTTTGCTTCCTACAAGTAAATTCTTAAGCCAATGACATGTAATTAGGCAGCATCCATAATCCATTATGTGCATTAGTTGGGCTTACACATTGCTAAACATTGCTGTGTAAAATATGCTGCAAAAGCTATAACCATGGGCAACAGAAGGCAGATAGAGAAGGACAAAGGGTTATTTGAAATAAATAGTTTTCAAAATTTAAGTCAATATTGTCTCCAACCAGACACTTTACCATGGTTACTAACAAGTACAAAATGGCTATCTTCTTCTGCAATCCTTATTCTAACAGGTCAAGTAATTAAATGAAATGTAATCAAATGAAATGTAACTCAAGGAAAGAAGGGAGCCAGAGGCCAAAGAAATACAAAAGACAGAAAATAGACTTAAATTTCAAGTGATAGTTCCACCTATATCAGTTTTTTTTCCAGAGACTCTCTTAGACACTCTATTTTTCTGTCAGTTCCATTATTCTCTGGCCTGAAGGAATTTTCAGTTACACACTGGTTCTTGGGTTGCCATGAATTTCTTAGGCTATGTTATTATACTTGAACCAAAAACTGTACAACAAATATTTATTAAATTTCTATGTCCTAACCCTGAAGATTCTGCCCCAACTATGCTGATTTATTCTTAATCTGAGCTTATCAAACCACAAATTCTTAATTTAAATATCACATAAATGGCCCTGCTAGAATCTTTGCTTCCCCTCTGAAACCTCATGATCCAGGCTTCCGTTACCTACATTGCTCTCAGCATTATCATTTGTCGTAGTTTGGGCTACTATTGCTATTAGGAAACAACATCACGCAAAAGCAAGTTGGAGAGACAAGGGTTTTTCTGGCTTATACATCCTGTTCATCACTGAAGGAAGCAAAGACAGGAACTCAAACATGGCAGGAGCTGATGCAGAGGCCAGGAAGGCATGCTGCTTACTGGCTTGTTCCTCATGGTTTGTCCAGCCTGCTTTCCTATGGAACCCAGGACTAGCATCCCAGACATGACCACGCCCACAATGGGCAATGCCATCATGCAGGGATAACTAATTGAGGAAATGCTCTATTGGGTTGCCTATAATTCAATCTTATGAAGGCGTTTTCTTAATTGAGGTTGCCTCCTCTCAAATGATTTTAGCTTGTGTCAAGTTGACATAAAACTATCCAGCACATACTTTTAGCTCCCACAACAGCTTGCCAATGTTTTGAACACTCAACCACTTTTCTAGTCCAAAGTTCCAAATTCTTTCCAAAAATATATAGTTAGGTCTGTCACAGCAATTCCCCATGACCTGGTACCAACTTACATCTTAATTGTAATTCCTATTGCTTTGAGAAAACCCCGTGACCAAAAGTAACTTGAAAAGGAAAGGGTTTATTTCTGCTTACAGTTCCATGCCACAGTCTACAACTGAGGGAAGTTAGAGCAGCAACTCAAATAGGACAGGAACCTGGAAGCAGAAACTGATGAAGAGACCATGGAGGAACAGTGCTTAATAATTTGATCCTCATGGCTTGCTCAGCCTGCTTTCTTACAGAACCCAGATCCACCACCCCAGGGATATCACCAACCACAGTGAACTGGACTCTCCTGAGTCAATCATAAATCAAGTAAGTACAAGACAGACTGATCTTATGGGAACATTTTCTCAATTTATGTTCTCTCTTTCAAATGACTCTAGCTTATGTCAAATTGATAAAAAAACTAGCCAGCACATTCTACAAATTGTGCCCCAAGAATGGCCCTACTTCATTCAAAAAGCAAAGCATTTAAAAGGAAAATAGTGGTGCCTCTTAATTATGTGCAATGATTAAAAGGAACTGAGAGAATTAATACCCAGGTTTATTCTGATCCTGCTCTCTCATCTTGTGCCAAGGCCTCCCACTGGCTGGCCCTACAAAGCTAGAGCACACAAAGCTAATGGATAAAATTGAAACAGGTCAGCTATCCTCTCTTAGGCCACTCAGTAAGATGAAAGACAGAGGTGGTCCTATAGACTCAGAGGGAGAAGAGCCAGCACACTGAATGAGGCTGAAAGTTTGTAACCTTACAGAGAATGTATATTTAAATGGATGAACAAATACCAAACATATATAACCCATAGATACCATGGGAATATTTTAAGTTCAGTGGCCATTCTTTTTTCTAAGATAGTGATATTCACAATGTCAGAACAGTGGGAATTGAAAGGTATATATTTTTCTATTTCAGAATATAATGGAGTCAGTGTCAAATATGTCCTATTAATGTCCATCCAAGCAGTAGCTGCTATGAAACTCATCTATGGCTTCTGTGTTTCAAACCTGTATTAGCACACATCTACAAATATAGAGCTTCCTTACATCTCTTAAACAGCTGGAAACAACATTCTCTAGAATCCAGTCCTGAATACTAGTATATTTTCAGTAAACACAGAGTTCAGCTCTCCTTCTAGAGGTATGATGCAAGCAATGTATAAGTACTGGTGCAGGAATCATTCATACTAGCTCCAAAATCTCAAATGCCCAACTCCTTCCTCCAAAGATGAATTTCAACTAGATCATGAATCACAGCCTTTCTGGTTCTTATGTGAATTTGTCACCTTTCCCCATTTCAAATCTCCAATGATCTCCTTTCTGTGTCAAGAAAGTCTCACCTCTCCTTTGGTTCTCAGCTGGGTCAGGTCACCCCTAATCCCATGCCATCTCCAGTGTGTACCAGATTCCTTTATACAGTGACTACAGCATTCTGCCTTTGAGTTATCTGTTCATGCCCTGCTCTCTAATCAATTACTTCTTCTGATAGTTTTTACTGCCTTCTTGCATTTCCAACTTACCCCTGCCTCCTTTTCTTCAAACATGCTATAAATCTACACTTTACACCACCTTGATTTCTATGTCGTTAGGTCTCAAATAGTTTTCTGGAATCATATTTCTGATGAGTACCCTACAAAAGTGTTTAGTTTATTATGTAAACTTTTGTGTGTTCTATGGATACTATTGAAATAGTATGAGGATTGGGAGTGCTAAAATATAACCAAAGGATGGGAATTAAAAATCATGACTCTTAAATATAAAATATGTACATAAAAAGATCAAGTAATGTGGAAACTTGTATGATATTACAAATGAGATCTAGCTGTACTGGTACATGCCTGTAATCCCAGGTATTGAAGGGGGCTGCAGTAAGAGTTTCACAAAGTCAGGGACAGTTTTCACAATGCAATGAGTGACTGCCAAATAACATCAATATTGTTATAAAAGTTGTTCAAAAGAGAACTAAAAAAGTTTGTGTATAGGCAATAAGTAATGTTGAAATGAATGTTCAAATAGAATAGTTGCAAAATGATTAAAGAATTAATTGCATTTCATCAAATCATTTGAATTTCTCTGAACAACATTCATTTGCATTATTATTAATTTATTTTTTCAATTACAGTTAAAAAAAAAAAAAACCTCAAAGTCAATGAGAAGTAGAGATACTCAGAAACTTATTCTAAAAAGGACATATACAGTAAGCAGGTTTTAGTTAATTTTTAAATCTCTCACCAAGATAAGATAAAAGGTATCTTATCCCATTGGGAACTGCTATCCTATTATAATTAGCACAAGTTCTCTCTGGGAGTGTGGGATAGGCATATCTGCTTATGATGACTAATACATATGTTTCTTTGTCTCCGAACCTTGATAAGGATGGCTGCCTCCTTCCCTTTAGAGAGTTGCTACTCAGAAGTCTGTTATTACTTGTGAAACTGCTTAGATAATTGGCCCCTGACTAAAAATTAAACAAGTATAAAGAATCCAGGACCCAAGTTAATTAAAAGATATCTACATTTATGCATCAAAATGTTAATATAATGATATCACTATAATCACAAATTATTTTTATTTATTTATTTTATATAACCAAGTCCATTTAACTGAAAACAAGCATTTATAGACAATATTTGGGAATTTGGGCATCATTCTTTCCAAACTACTTCCTGCTGGTAAGGGGCTCTGTCATGGGGGATTCTAAGAAGATGCAGAAATCCTGGCTGTAGTCTGCAAGGGTGCTTTGTCCAGCTGTTTTGAATGTACTCTGTTTCAGGTGGTCTGGCTTGATCAAACCACATTAGTCTGGAAGGAATCCACATCTTTTCATTTTCTGTGGAAACAAAAATAGAAATCCTTTTCCCCAGTAACTTGTCCTTGAACTTAAATTTTGGAGTCAAAGCATTTTTTATTTAATTTACTATTTTTACATGTCCATCCCAGTTCCCTCTCCCTCCCTTCTTCCCTCCCTCCTTCCCTCTCTCCTTCCCTCCCTCCCTCCCTTTTACCCTCTCTGCCCTCTCACATGCACCCTAGCCACCCTCCCCTTCCATCCCCCCACCCCAATTCCATATGTAGGGGAATGCCATCCAGTTGGTGTCATGTAATTCTGATAGGTCATGATAATCGCAAATTATTATCTACAGCAAAACCTTGGCTGCTTCTTCTAAAGAAGTTGAAATTACCCTAAAAGTCACAAGAAAATTAAACAGACTAAGGAATACTAAAACATACAAATAATTGGAAGATTCACAACTTTCATATTTTTAATGTGCTATAAAGCTATAGTGAACAAAACAGTGGTCTAGTGTTTAGACATACATTTAAGCATAGGATCAGAGATAGAATTGAGAATCCAGAAATATGGTTGATTGATCCCTCCTCGGGAGTGTACCAAGATCACCCAGAAGAGAAAGGACAGCCTATCCAACAAGTGGTGCTATCAACCACTAATTATTCACATGTTAAAAATAGAACTGGGGGCTGTAGAGATGACCCAATAATTCAGGGCATATATATTGCTCTTGACAAAAGTTTGGTTCCCAGCACTGATATCCAGTGACTCAGAACTTCCTGTAATTCTAGCTCCAGACCTAATGCCCTGATCTGGTCTCTTTGGGCATGTGTCTCACAAACACACATGAATAAAAACAAATGTGTCTTTCTATGAAAGAATGAAACTGCTCCTTAATTTATACAATAGGTAAAAAAAAATTAATGTAAATTTGATACTTAGTATTACTTAAGTAATAAATCTTCATATTTCTGGGTTAGGCAATGGTGTCTTAGGACACTAAAGGCACAAATGATGAAAGAAAAAAATGACAGATTATACATTAAAATTAAGAAATTTTATATTTCAAATGACCACTCAGAAAGTGAAAATAATAATTCACTGAATGGGAGAAAATATTTGTAAATCATATGGCTGAATATCCATAAATTATACAAAACACTTAGAACCCAACAAAAAGGGCAACTCGTGCTTTAAAATAGGTAAAGGATTTAAATGAATATTTCCCCAAAGAAGATTTGTAAATATCTAACAAGGATATGAAGAGATATTGAACATCATTAGTTACTGGGGAAATGCAAACTGAAACCCCCACTAAGAAATTATTTTCCCTCATAGATGTGACCATAGGTTTTAAAGGCTAATAACAGTGTTGGACTCCTCACATTGCTTCTGGGCATGGAACATGATGCAATCGCTTTGGAAATTAATCTAGAAATCTCTCAAAGTCTGAAAGATAGGTAATCTATGATCTAATTAGTCCACCCCTATATGTATCACCAAGAGAATTAGAAATGCACATCTTTTACAGAACTTGTACATAAATGTTCATAACAGCATTAGTCATAACAGTCAGAAAATGAAAACAACCCAAATTTCTATTAACATAAAAATATTGATTAAAATGCAGTACAGCCTTACAACAGAACATTATTCAGCAATGAAAAGGAATAGAGGTTAAAGTCAAATGAAAGAATATGTACACAAAAGCTACATATAGTATGATTCTATTTTTTAAAAATAGCCACAATACACACATCTATAGAAACACAAAAGATTAGTGATTGCAGGCCAGAGGAGCAGACAAAATGGGCAGTGCTAATTTTGTACTGATAAAATATTCCATTAATGACTGCCATTCTGATTGGAGTAAAATGGAATCTCAAGATAACAAATAAACATGGCAAGAATATTGCCAAAGGGAATGTAAACTTGTCCAGCCACTTGAAAAGCCACAAAACTTTAAAAAAATCTATATGACCTAGTTATACTGTTTTTGGATATTTAACCAAAGGACTCTAAATCACCACATCATGTCAATACTTGCATTTCAATGTTTATAGTGGCAGAATTCACAATAGCCAAGTTAGGGAACCATTTTAGGTGTTCAGTAATGAAGGAATGGATAAAAAATGTGCTTTATGTACATAATAGAATTTTTCAGACTTAAAGTTTAATTATTGTTTTTAGGAAAGTAGGTACAACTGAGGATAGCCATTAAGTGAATTATGACAGTCTCAGGAAAACAAACTTTTTAATTTTGCTAGATTTTATATATAGACACAAGAAAGTGGAATGGAAGCTGTCTAGTACAGGGGAAGAAACAATTAAATAATTAAATTTATTAAATAAAATATACAGTTTACAAATTTTAGTTTGATGATAATTATACAAGGAATGTAGCAGCTCAGGATGGTTTCGAAATAAATTTATCATGCTTCAGCCTCTCAAATGCTGGGATTATACGCATGCAACACAATGCTGGACTCTAGAACATTTTGTTTTTCCTGTTGTTAAACTTGCTTTTTTTCATAATTATTTTTAATTTTTTAAAGTATGTATATGTGTGTGGGGTGGGGTGGGGGTTCTTTGCTCAAGAAAGCAGTGGGCTTCAGTGGATACAAGAGTCAAATGCCTCTAGAATTAGAGTTACAGATGGTTGTGAGCTGCCTAACTTAAGTGCTTGGAGCCAAACTTAGATCCTCTACAAGAGAAGTATATGTTCTTAATAATTGAGCCATCTCTTTAACACATGAATTTTATTTATTTATTACTGTTTTATATTTTTATTTTATTTTATTATTGTATGTATGTGTATGTTGGCTGGGGCATGCCACTACACAGGTAAGTGAGGTCACAGGACAAATTAAGAGAATCATTTTGCTCTTTCTACCACAAGTTTTAAGGCTCAAACTCCATGCTCCAATTTGTTCAGAAATACCTGGTGTGTCATCATTGGTGATGATACACAGTCACTTGCTCTTAACCTCTCCCTAAGAAAGATCATTAGTATAGACATTGATGTCACTAGCCTAGGTGACTAACCCTTTTTTTTTCTCTGCCCCAGACTAAATCTTTAAGATAAGAGATAATGGTATCACACGTGAAAACAACTACTTTAATGAAACAGTCACTACTAGGTGATATTCAAATAATTTCCTTCCTTAAAGTTAACTATTCACACAATCTATAAAAGAATTTGGCTGTTTATTCGCAAATTTTAAAGATATTATATCCTTTGGACGATGCCTTCCGGGTTGCTATGGAACACAGCATTGGTGCACTGTTTCTTGACCTTTGACCTGGTTCAACAGCCAGAGGCACAAACCGCCATTGCTGTTTCCATTGCTGTCTTCCGGTACTTGTTTGGGCGGTTGCGGCTTCAGGCGCTGCCTCAGAGTCTGACTGGACAGAGACAGGAGCTGTTACTATCTGGTTCCTCAGCTCCTCCTCCCTCTCTAAAAGTGACTGTGAGGGCTCCAGCAGCCACTTTCGCCAGCTCCACAGCTCGCTAACAGGTGCTGCCTTCTAGCTCGTGCTTGAGTCCTGTTGCCGCCATGGACGCCTCTGGTTCACAGATGCCGCAGAGTTACCTGAACGAGTGCTTCGCAGCCATCAACTCTCAGATCCAGCTGCAGCTGTATGCCACTTACATCTACCTCTCCATGGCCTACTTCTGCAATCAAGACGAAGTGGCCCTGGGGTTCTTCGCGCTCTTCTTCCTCCGTCAGTCACAGAAGTGGATGGAACGTATTGAGGTACTCTTCCTCCTGCTGACCGAGCGCCGTGGCTCCCTTACCCTTGGGAGAATCGCTGACCAAGACCGCCACGAGTGGATGGATGGCCTCATGGCGATGGAATGTGCTTTTCACCTGGAGAAGACGCTCAACCAGAGCCTTCTGCAGCTGTACCAGCTGGCTAGCAACCAAGGTGATACCCACCTGTGCAACCTCCTGAAGCGCCATTTTCTCCAACAGCAGGTCGAAGTTCTCAAGGAGATGGGTGGCTACTTGACCAACCTGCGCCAGATGGGGGCTCCGGAAAATCGCCTGGCTGAGTATCTCTTTGACAAACTCACCCTGGCAGAGAGCACTAAGGAGAACTGAACTGGGACTGCCCCTGCTATGGTGGGGGGATCTCGCTCAGATCATCAGGCAAGGTGCTCACGTGGAAACTTCCAGAAGTTTCCCTAATGTTTCTATTTGGCTTTGTTTCCAATAAATTTGTTTCTCAGCAGAATAATAGTTTCCTGTTGATTCATATGTATAAAGCTCTAACCTTTAAAGAATGAAGAAAACTTCCCTTGCAGGTTTAAAATGAGTATCCAGGTATCTCTTCATACACCCAAGCCAGATTTCCTTGCAGCTAAGAGCTCAAGGAGGTGGAAGGTAAGGAATATTCAAAAGCCCTGGGGAAAGACTAAATTAGTTTTCTCTATAAATGTATGAGCTTAGGGGATGCGAGAAGTGAGATGTGGGGGAAGTGGAGAGATTGGCACATAGCCCTAGTGTCTAAGCATGGCAAACATGAAAACATATGGTAAAAGTGAAAACTTGGAGTGACGTATCAGATATCCTGCATAACAGATATTTACATTATGATTTATAGCAGTAGCAGAATTATACTTATAAAGTAGTAATGAAAATAATTTTATGGTTAGGGTCACCACAACATGAGAGACTGTATTAAAGTATTGCAGCATTAGGAAGGTTAAGAACAACTGGATTATAATAAAGTCAACTTTGTCTAAAACCTAATAACTTATTTAATATTAACTTAACATTAAAATATTCGCATTTGCTGATTCCAGGTAAGACAGTGAGAGCACCTGAAAGACAGCAGAACACTTGCGACATGCTTACACTGGGAAACAATGATAATAGATAAGGAAAACCAGAAGGACTTCTTTTAGCCCAGAGGTTAACAAACTGAAATAACAGTGAAACTTTGCAGGTCTAAGATTTTTCATTTATATTATTATTGCCTTTGGAAATAGGAAGGTTTACAGGGAGGCTACAAGGGAAGTTACAGAATTGGTATGGGAACATTAATTCTGATCCAGTGTGGCCTTTTCTTGTTATACTGTATCAATGAGCTAAAAAGGAATGTGTGAGTAGACTGGGAATTCAGCCAGATAACCAGCCCCAGAATGGAGGGAAATTCCCCCAACTGGTAAAGACAGCCCTGAGCAATGTAGCCTTTCCCTTAATTACAGGTGTGCCTTCCAGCCTAGGGTATGGATGAGTTCTAAATGTCAGCCAAAATCTTCATATAATGGAAGCCTTCAGAATTAGGAAAAGACTGTGAAGTGCCACCCAGGAAGGTAGTCCAGTTCTCTGTTCAGGCTTCTCCCCACCCGCCAATGTGCTAGTCCCCTGGGAAGATCAGAGGGCTGGAAATCCCCAGAATGAACTATTATCCAGATTTCTTCACTGGGAATGGCTTCTCCTTAGGCATAGTAAATAAGGGGTGGCTACTAATACATATTTGCTTTTCCTGTAATTCCAGCTTATTTCAAAGCCTAGGGAGAGAAGCTTGCATGCTTGCTGGACACAGTGCCCTGGAATTTGTGTACTAAATCATCTTTTGTGGTAATCTATTTACTGGGATCTGTAGCTAACCTCAAACTTGCTCTGTCTTGGCAGACAGACCTCTTTCGTTGTCCCATCTATAACTTTCTTGTGATTGACTTTCCAGGAAAAGGCATTAAGACCTATATATAGCTTTTGATTTTACCTAGCAAAGTGGTATTTCCTCATATACAGAACTCATAGGAAAAGTGATTAGATGCCAGTAACCATTACAAACCACTGTCAGTCAAGTGACATTTTGCAGATTTTCTTTAAAAAAGAAATCTCCGACAGGGAAATCTTGGCACAGCAGCAACTCAATTGTTTCTTTTTTTAAAGTTCATACATTGTTCATTTTTAGTTTTATGTGTATGTGAGAGAGAGAAGGGAGTCAGTAGCTGAGAGGTACATCCTGATCCATAGGCAGAGAGGGAGAGAGAGAGAGAGAGAGAGAGAGAGAGAGAGAGAGAGAGAGAGAGAGAGAGAGAGAGAGAGAGAGCATGGGTGTTCACAAAAGCCCCAAAACAGCATCAGCCCCTCAGAAGCTGGAGTAGCAGATCGTTGTGTGATAACAGACATGGGTGCTGGGAGCTGAGTGGGTCCTGCGCATGAGCAGTGTGTGATCTTTGCCAGTGTGAGCCGTCTCTCGTCTCTCTAGATTCCAGCTCCACTGATTTTATCTTTGTTTTGCTGAGAGTAAAACGTGCATGGTCTAAGTCCTTGCCCTTTGCCTCAGTTTTGGTAGTCACAAACAGGCTCTGGAATATGTGAGACAGAAATGAAAACAGATAAGAAATGTTTAGCCCTGTGAAAGAAGCTCCCATTTTCCTTTCCAATATCTAGACTTTGGCCTTTACTGAAAGTTTCCCTTTTTTTCCTACCCTGTCACACGCCTGACAGAAAGGCAGAGGCAAACTTCTTCTGGGTGTGCCACTTTATCAAGTCCTTGGTAACTGAACTTTAAACATTCAGTTGTAAGATATGACTAGCTCTCTAAGCCCTGGCACATACCACCCTGACACACACAGCTAGATGATTGTCAGTCACTGGCCATGCTCTGTTGCTTGGGGGAATGATGTCGAAAACAGTGGCTGTTGCTATGGGTACCAGAATGTCAGGCACTGATAATAGCAGGACAGACTAGGGGAAAATGGTAAAATTGATAACTTCATCTCTGGATCAAACACGGATTCAAATAAACTGTGCTGAATAATTTACCTGTGGTGGAAAAACCATCACTTTATCATAGAAAGAGATTTCTTAATAAATGGTTGTCACCAACAACTTGTACTTCATTATCTAGCAAAAAGAAATGTATTTTCCCCATAAATATGTCACAAGCAGTACAAAGTACCCTTTAATTTCTCCCAAACCTTTTCTAGTGTAGAAATTTGCTTCACATTTCTGATTTTTATATTTTACTTTAGTTTTTTATCGTTTTCCAGCAATTCTAGTTTATTTTCACAAGCCAAAGCAATATAACTAAACAATTGTCAATAAAGGAAGGCCAAATAAATCATATTGATATATTACATATAATATATGATAAATTGCAGGTAAAGAAAATATATGGTGCTTCAAGCTATATTGCTGTGGCACTATCTCTTTTCAGTCAATAAGGCCACTGTTATGTTTGAAGACCATGAGGATGGGAGGTGAGGGAATTGGGCATGACATGTAAAATAACCTTGTTTCAAATTTAAATTAAAAAAGGAAAAAAAAACATTGTGAATCAAGGGAAAAAAGAAACAAGGGTCTGGGCCAGTTCTACTAGTTCCATTCCCTTGGTCCAGCTTACCTGTATCTATACCACAAGGGCTAGCTCTACTGTGTTGCCCAGGCAAGGTACATGGGCCACTCGCCCATATGCTACAGGGCTAGTTCTCCCACACTCATGAACTGAATGTCAGCTTTCCCACCTGTCACATGTGGCAAGGGCTGAGAATTGGTGAAGGGATCTTTCTCTCAACCATATCATTGCCTGGCAGAGTAGGGGAGGGTGGGGTCAGCTCTTTAGTTCTCACACTGTCAAGGCTGGCTCACCCACACCTTCACCAACAGGGTTAAACAACTTTCTTATGTAATCCCACAGTCAAGAAATAGTCTGTGTTCAAAAGCTACATCTCCAGGCAAGTGCAAACCATCACAAGCACAAATGAACACAATACAGAGATCAATAGACCATGGGGAGCCCAACTCCAGTGGCTATATCTGCATCATAACTACTAGTTGTATGGATCAGTAAACATCATGGAAGAGGGGGCAGAAAGATTTCAAATGTGAGAATACCAGGTAAGAAACAATCTCTCTTAGAAATGACTATGTGGCATGACTATTACTGGAATAACCAGCCATTTCCTATTGGATTTAAGGCCCACTAAATAGGATGGCAATGATACCTGACTGTTCACTGAGCACAAAAGCCATGGCTAGATCATAATCTCTAGAAGAGAACCTAATTAATATTGTTATGTTGTTAGATAGACATAGAACTACACTGCTCTCTAAATTCTTATGTTTAAACACATATTTAGGTGCATGGGAGGGTGGAAGAGAGGGAGGGATGGAGGGACAGAGGGACAGAGAGGGAACTGGGATCAATATGTAAAATAAGAAAAATAAATAAAAAAAAAGTCCTGCCACTAACTGAGGTGCTATTGGCAATTGATGGCTTTTAAGTTACTGGCCAGTTCATTTTATTAGGGGATATAGCCCTTGAGATGCTACCTACACTCTAGTGAATGATCCCACATCAATGCACATACAGGCAGCACTAAGTGGACTCTGTGCACATGATGTTGGAAAGAAAAAATATAGCAGGAATCAGAGGGCAGTAAATGGGGGAAGATTTGATCAAACACTACATATACATATATAAAATTATCAGACAATAAAAATTTAAAAAGTGAATACAGATGACTTAATATACTAAAATATATATGTGTAATTCATTTTAATTCACTTTGCCAATAATTGCTTAACATCTGTGTTTTAGATGGCCATTAAGTCTTGGTTTTGCAACAAATTGGCTTTACTTTTATCCGTCAATTTTTTTAATTGTACTTTTGCTCATTTCTGGATTAAACAGCATGTAGCTTCTCCAAGCACTGAGCACTGATACATATTTACTTTCCTTGCTTGAAAATGTTTATTTCCTATATACTTGCATGCAATTTGGACTGAACATTGTCAAATTGTCATGTCTTTTTTTTCTTTCTTTTTTTCTTTTTCTTTTTCTTTTGTTTAAGATTTTGGAGTCTCTGCTTCAGTTTCTTGAGATTTGAATACTGCAATGATTCTTATTTACTTGTAACATTATTTTGTGGTATTGGCACTTATTCCCCTTCAAACATCTATGCTTTGCTTGCATTTCAAGTTTGTTATCAAGAAATGTCTCAGACTTGGTCATTATAATTTATATCTTTTTGCAGAGCACGGCTGGTATACTTATGACTATGGCTTTGTTGATGGAAACTGTTATGTTCACCTTAATGATCATCTGAAAGCCCCTTCATCAGTATATGCAGCTTACAAAGAAGGGATTGCAAACTTTGTTTTATTGAAATATCTTGGTCTCCTAGCCCCCAGAGCTTCAATGACCTAGCAAATACAGAAAAATAATCTTCCTTAAATGAAGTATTCTCTTTTTTTCTTTCTAGTTTTTATAGCTTGAGGACAATTTCATTAAAGTTTTAAAGAAAATCCCCAAGGCAGGCAAATATGAACTTTGATGGCTATCCAGAAGAGGAGAGTGGAGAAGAAAAAAAAAAAAAAGCCATGCAGTTTAAGTCAGCATGTCAGCATGGAGATCAGACACATGGTAGAAAAGCACCTTCCTGGTGGGTACCATTAGGGTTTCTATTATTGAGATAAAACCCCATGTCCATCATCCAGATACATCATTGCAGAAATTCCTGACAGGACCCAGAGGCAGGAGCTGATGCAGAGGCCATGGAGGGGTGCTACTTACTGCCTTGCCCCCCTGGCTTGCTGGGCCTGCTTTCTTATAGCACCCAGGATGGAGTCTGATGTTTGAGGACCCAGTGCAATGTGGCTGGTGCCACCCCTGGACTGCTGGTCCTGGTTGTTTACAAAGTAGTTAGTTTGTGTCAAGTTACCATAAAAGCAGCTTACAAAGTAGTTAGTTTGTGTCAAGTTACCATAAAAGCAGCTAGCTCGATGGGGATGGGTGTTTTAGAAAAATTGAAGCCTGTGGTAGTAGAAAAGGCATCTGTAGAAGAGAGATAGAAACATGAAAAGAGGAAGTTCCATTCTTGTGAGTAATTTAGATGTATAAAGCTGAAAACACAACCCTCAAATTACTTAGGAGATGAGCTAAAATTTGGGAATACATACAACCCATTTTTCCCAAAAATCTAGATATCCAAATCTAAAGATATTTTTTGTTTATTTGTTTGTTTTGTTTTTTTCAGGAGGGAATAAAATAAGGATTGCAGTTTTAGTTTCTACCCTCACATACAGCCTCTACCCAGCCTTGTTCATTTAGGAGGAAATAAGAAACTAGATGTCCCTTCAGGTATTTTGGGATAAAGAACCAATGACATATCTGGAAGTGTTGCTTCTAAGGATGTCCCTTCCTGGTGTCTGTCTAACCAGTTTCTCTTTCCTGTTCTCATCATTCTCGCCTCTGAAGAGCCAACACTAACTGCCATGTAGGGAATTTGGGGCACTGATCGATTTTGATTCTTTGAACTGAGTAGGGTCATAGGGTATGGTTATTGAGGACCCTAAGATGGAAATTTTTGTGTATTTGTCTTACTTTTGTTTGGGGTTTGACATTTGCAATAAGGTATTAGGTCATGGAAGCTCTTTTCAGGGAAAAGGGGTAAGAGAAGAAGGCCAAAAGTATATGGGCTAAGATGTAAAGATTTTATGTTGTTTGTGGCTATTGTAAAGAATGATGTTTCTCTAATTTTTTCTCATCCACTTTGTCATGTGTATATAGGAGGGCTACAGACTTTTTTTTAGTTAATCTTATATCCTGCCACTTTAATGAAGGTGTTTATCACTGTAGGAGTTCCCTGGTAGAATTTTTTGGGTCACTTATGTAAACTAACATATCATACCATGTGCAAATAGTAAAAGTTTGATTTCTTCCTTTCCAATTTGTGTCCCCTTGATCTCCTTTTGTTGTTTTATTGCTCTAGGTAGAACTTCAAACACAATGTCGAAGAGATATTGTCTTATTCATGATTTTAGAGGAATTGCATTGAGTTTCTCTCCATTTAGTTTGATATTCGTTGTTGGGTTGCTGTATATTGCCTTCATTATGTTTAGATATTTTCCTTTTATCCCTAATCTCTCAAGATCTTTATCATGAAGGGGTGCTGGATTTTGTTGAAGGCTTTTTCTGAATCTATTGAGATGATCATGTGCTTTTGTTTTTGTTGTGTTGTTTCAGGATCAGGAAGGTCTAGTTCAGGGAAGAACAGAGAAGGAGAACAAGGAAAGAGGTACCTTAATATAGGGAGCCATTGTGGGCTTAATGAGAAATCTAGCACTAGGGAAATGTCCCGGGATCTACAAGGATGACCCCTAACTAAGAATCTAAGAAATAGTGGAGAGACTATCTTAAATGCCCTTCCTTCATAATGAGATTGATGCCATTCTAGAGCCTTCATCTAATAGCTGATGGAAACAGAAGCAGAGATGCACAGCTAAGCACTGAGCCAAACTCCTGGAATCCAGTTGTAGAGAAAGAGGAATGATGTGCAATGGGGTCAAGACCATTCTGGGGAAACCCACAGAAACAGCTGACCCGAGTAAGTGGAAGTGCATGGACCCTAGTCTGACAGCTGAGGAACCAGCATAAGACTGAACCAGGCCCCCTGAAAGTGGGTGTCAGCTGTAGGGCCTGAGAAGTCTATGGGGCCTCTGGCAGTGGGATTAGTATTTACCCCTAGTGCATTACGGGGCTTTGGGAGCCCTTTCCTCATGGAGGGATACTCTCTCAGCCTAGATAGAGGGGAGAGTTTCTAGGCCCTGCCACAAATGATGTGATAGACTTTGATGATCCCCCATTGGAGGCCTTACTCTCTCTGAGGAGTGGATGGGAGTTGGATGCCGGGATGGTGAGGGGAGTGTGGGTGAGGGAACTGGGACTAGTATATAAAATAAGATTGTTTTTAATTTAAATAAAAAATAATTTTAAAAAGATGTGGAGGTAAGTGTGCAGTGGTATAGACACAGAACAAGAACTATCAAGAATGCTTGTTGAAGTTCATTGTGTAGCTATTCATAGAAAACATACAAAGGAGTATCCTGGGACTGATTAAATGTGATATCTGAATCGATTCAATCTGCTGTTAAATTTTTTTCTCAGGCAAGTATCTGCAAGGAGAATAAATTGAGTAGCCCAGGGTGAATAACTCTAGGGAAGTAAACAGCAAAGCCTTCTCTCATTTCTCAGAAAAAGATACATCCATGTGTCCTCTGGTGAAGTAAAGCTATTAGCTTTACAACTAGACAGATGAGCTATCTTAGTTCACAATTTGTTCTGGAAAGATCTCTTCTACACAAGCAGATGTACTTCTCCACTGGGAAGCATCTCTAAAATGGATTCACTGGAAGAGACTAGAAAGGGGTGAAAAGGTAACTGAAGGCTATGAAGTACTTGGAGTCTTTTCCAGCTCTCGTTAGACATGATACAGCAGTCATTTGCTACAGAAGGGTTGCTTGCATAAGGTAACTGAATGATGCCAGACATGGTCACAATTTCTGCTAACACAATCACAACAGGCCCAAGGGTCGTAGGTGACAGCTCCTATGACTTTATACTAACTGGATTCTAGGGACCTTTTGATACCTACAATAAACCCATGCCTGAGTTCCCCTGTGACTTGCCAACATAAATGGCACTAAAAATAAATGTGTTTCAAAAAATAGTGTTCAGATGGAGAAAACAGGAGCTTTCTCCTGACAAAGGAGTAAATCATGCTTTACATAGAGATCTTGTTGTCATCACGGGACATGTGACTTCATAGTACTTCTGGGAAAGAAATCTGGGAGAAAAGGGAAAACAAAACCTATTTATATTTCTGTTTAAAGAAAAAATATTAGAAAATGAAGCTGAGACCTGAAGGCAATGGGAAGGTGGAGGATCCAGACATCATCACAGTATGAGCCAAAAAGTCACTGAAGTTTGCAAAAATGTAAAGCTGTCTAGAAAATTTTCACATATTGAATATATAAGAGGTCTGGATTGGAAAAAAAAACAACTAAAACACTGCAAAATGATTTATCATCCTACTCATCTTCAAGTACTTATGTTAATGTGTACAGAAAGACAGTATAGGAGTGAAGGCAAGGGTAGTTCATGGGTCAAAATGTAGTGAGCTGGGCCTATCTTTATAAGATGCTGAAATTTATGAGGGAAAGCAGTCTTGAGAGACAGGAAGTGAATATAATAGGAAATAGACTTTCAAATAAGGCAGAAGGGAAACTAGTATCTAGTATCAAGGGAAAGAGGACTGTAACTTAAGGGGAGATCATAAGGAATGGGAGAAAGTGATCTCATTTCTAGACCAAGAGGACTGAACATTTGGATCTTGATTGGGAGTAGGTTGTCAAATATCTTCTTGAAAAGCCCTAGGATGAGACAGGTACACAGTGACAGACACCTGACATAAATAGAAAAACATGAAATTAATGACCCTGTGTTTGAAAACACAAAAGAGAACATTCATATCTAATGAAATGAGAGGCATCACAATCTTCTATATTGTCTCTGTCCTTTTTCTTTTTCAAGTAGAATTTGACTGTTGCTTCAATTTGCTGCCTCAGAAGAGTACAAGCCCAGATGTCAGGATGTCAGAGTGTGAGAAGAACATCAAAGTCCCCAGTGGTGACAGCACAAGTGTTTTTGAGCAGCATCAAAGAAATGCCAGGCTTGCACTCATCTTCTTAAAGAAAGAGTATCAGACTCAGCTCTGGCAGCTTTTGCCTGGCTTGAAAATTCATTCACCATTTTTTTGTCAGCTATTTAGAAGCAGTAAGTTTATCAGCGATCCCTGAAGTTTAAAAAAAATGTCTATGTTCCTTAACTAGACTATCTTTCCCATGGAGTGCACATATGTTAGGTCAGAATATAAGAATAATGGTGAGGTAGTATAGCATGCCACTTACCCATATTACTAGTCAAGTAACTAGACATATGTACCCTTCCACAAACCTCTCATCATTGTAGATAAATGTGAAAAGAATCCTCTGGAAATCTGCCAGCCCCTCCTAACCAATAGTTTCTCCATTGCTATCTGCCTTGCAACCAAAATGTCTAATGTCAAATTGTTGCTTACCTTTGCTCTTGTTCATCACCAAAAAACCTACCAGCAATCCCCAGAATACCCATTTCCAAAGACACAGCTAAACATCCACCCTCTTCTATGGCCTTCCACTATGCCTCTCCAACTTTTGAACTCTTTCCAATGTGCTCTGTGGAAGTCATAGATAACTATCTACAGATTTTCCTGTATTGTCAACCTCTAATCGGAGCATTTGCTTCACCTTCTTTCAACTGCAGTCTGGAATCTCTCAAAGGCACTGCTTCACCTATATGGCTCTCCACAGCAGGACTGGGCCTGGGCATGAAGGTGACAACTGTCTTACTTATTGACGCGTCTAAGCCTAGTTTTCACATCATTTGTCCTATGTTTCTCACTCCAAAATTCTGCTTTAGAATCTAATGTCATCATATTAGGACCCTCTTTATTTTTTCCTATTAGGGTTATCTAGACACTTCCATATAACATCAGAGACCTTGTTATATGAAATTATCAAACATTCATATTTATACAATAGCTACAATCTTCATTATACCTGCTATGTTTCTAGTTTATTATCTTTACAATGATGATACTAAAAATCTTAAATCTTCTGTGAAATTTAACCATTTAGTTCACAGACATCACTGTGTACTTAACTTTATTTTATCCTTTTACATGTATGGTGTGTGTATTGGTGGGTGTCTTTGTGTGGATCCATGTACACATGTGCCACAGAACACATGTGGAGGTTAGCAGACAACTTGCAGGAGTTTGCTTCTCCTGTGAGTTCTGGGAATCAAACTTCACTTGCCAGCCTTGGTGGCAATTGCCTGTACTTGCTGAGTCAACTGACTAGACCCACATATGTATGGTGCTGAATTTATGGGATAAATAATAGGGCTTTGTGTGTACTAAGCAAGAAGTCTGTGATGCAGCTACATTCCTCAGCCCCCCTACCCTTTTAAAACAGATTTTTATTATGTACCCCAACGTGTTTTGAAACTCATGATACTCCTTCCTCACTTTTGGAGTGCTGAGATTGCAGGTATATGGCCCCATGCCAATCACACACATTTTATGGGGTTGCTAGGTGTTGGAGAAAGGGGATGACTTAGAAAAGCATAACATGGGGTGAGTGGATACTGGTCAGGAACTATAATGGCTTTGGAGAACAAGATACAGAACAGTATGACTGGAGTGTGGCCACATGATACAATGTAATACAGCAAGCCCAGAAAATATTTAGAAAGCATCAACTTTTGAATTCTCACAATCCCTCTCCTTCCTCTCAACCTTCCCATATATCCTCCTTTATTTTCCTTCAAATTCATAGCTTCCTTCTTCACTTATTGTTATTGCATACATATGTTTACATATGTAACTATTCCTACAAGTAACAAGCTGAATGGGTTCTTTTCAGGAATCATGAGCTATCACATGAATTTTGGCTCTTATGTTTACTCTTCTATTTTAAATATGAACTATATGTTTGCATTTTCATTATAAATTCTGTAAACTAAGCATTTAAACCACCTTTCTTATAGAGTTTTCTAGTCTTAATTGTTTTATCAAGAGGAAGATTTTGGCCTGTTGAGTTGTTGTTCTTGTGCCGTGTCTCTATGATATTGCATCCTCAGTGATTATTTGTATCTCACCTACAATGTTTAAACATTACAAAGAAAGGTCTTGAAACATATAAGAGTTTTTTTTTAAGAGCCCTTTATATCTTATGAGGCAGACAAGTTACTGCTTAGTCACTGTTTCTTATGAAAGAGTTCAGTGATAATGGCCAAATTAGAGCTCTGGTTAACCACAGCTAATGATGGACTCTGTTGATGTGTGCCCTTGGATGGACCTGAAAGTGATGTCCTGAGAAATGATTACTGTTCCGCTCTATAAGCCAAAGACATATCCATTAAAGGATGAACAGAAAGGAGGAATAAAGGTATAAATGTAGCCTCTTAATTACAGCATATTATACCTCTTCATCTGTAATGAGCTCTAATGTATCTATCAGATGCCTTTATGTGCATGGGGTAATGCCAATACCATACCTGAAGTCCTTATAATCTTATAAAAAACATATTCAGGTATGTAAACCAATGAATAATTCTAAGAAGAAACTTAGGATTGTGTGCTACTTGTTTATGCATTTGATAATTACTTTTGAAGTCCTCATTCTGACTGGGTACTATGATTAATGGTAGCTATTCTATTTTCAAAGTGTCCATACTCCATTTTGGAAAACAATACTTGAAATTCATACTTAGAGCTATGATAGAATTTAAATACATGGAGAAAATTGAAATATTACCTAGGTTTGGGAATGGATGATATTCGGAAGCAATATCAATGACTGAACTGAGGATGTAGATGAGAAAAGGCAGGAGAGCACATTGCAAGCAGAGAGAGTGATGTGTGCCTTGATGCTACCTCTCACATGCAGATTCAAGTGACAAGCAAGGATAGAAACAAGTAAGGAGCAGAAATGATACTAGAAAAGAAACAACACAGAGCAGAGGAAATGTGGCAGTTCAAATATGAAGTATGCATCCTGTGTGAAAAGCAAGGGAATTGCCAAGTTTTCATTAAATGATCACATTTACTCTTCAGAGAAAAGACAGATACAGATGGATAAATTAAGTCTCCAAGTATTGATAAATGATTGAAGCATGTGAGCTTTTAGTGGGCTGGTACAGAAAATATAGAGAGAAATAATGAAGGCTCAACTAAGGTAGAAAGACAGTGAAGAGAGGATAGTGTTGTGTGACATTCAAGATTAAAATCAATAAATTTTTGTGATGAAATGAGAAGAGGAGAAAAGAGGATTTCAAATCAAAATATTTGATTTATAGCTTTAAGCATCATATTCTGTGTCTTAGTTAGGGTTTCTATTGTTGCAATAAAACACCACGGCCAAAAAAGCAAGTTGAAGGGGAAAAAAGGGGTTTATTTGGCTTACACTTCAACATTGCTGTTCATCACCAAAGGAAGTCAGGACAGGAACACAAACAGGGCAGGAATCTGGAGGCAGGAGCTGATGCAGAGATCATGGAGGGGTGCTGTTTACTGGCTTGCTCTCAACATCTTACTCAGTCTGATTTCTTATAGAACTCAAGAGAGCAGCCCAGAAGTGGCACCACCCATAATGAGCTGCCCCCCCCACCACACTGATCACTAATTGAGAAAATGCCTTATACAGCTGGATCTCATGAAGGCATTTCCTCAACTTGGGACTCATTCCTCTCTAATGACTCTAGCCTGGGTCTAGTTGACACACAAAACCAGCCAGTACACCCTCATGCTGTGCAGTCAGGTATTCTCTCATAAGTAGTCTCCTAGTCTCCATTATGAATACTAAAGCACTTGGGTGTCTGCTGTTAAAAATATTTTAAGCCAGGCAGTGGTGGCACACACTTTTAATCCCAGTCCTGGGGAGGCAGAGCAGGTGGATTTCTGTGAGTTTAGGGTCATCCTGATCTACAGAGCTAGTTCTAGGACAGCCTGCAAAGCCCACAAAGAAACCCTGTCTTGAAAAACAAACAAGCAAAAAAATCTGCCTTATACCCCCCTCAGAAGGGACTCAGACATAGTCACCTTGAGACAACAGGATGAGATCTGGGAGTATTTTTTTTTTTTTTTTTTTTTTTTGCTAGAGAAATACAGATGACAATAAAAATAAAGCTTGAAGTAATGACTATTTTTTACCCAATTACACATACATTCCTAAGTGTCACAAATCCCCTGAGCTGGAAGGTGTGATTTTCTGAGTCTGCTGTTGTGTTGGAATGAGAGGAATTGCTCATTGTTGGTAACACTGTTGGATGTTGCTAATGTAATTACAGTTTCCCAGACTGCTCTCAAGAATTAAGGTTCTTGTACTTTCCAGTTACTTTTCCATTTGGGGAAGATAATAATATAAAAGTACGCACTTGCTTTGACTTTACACCGAGTTTTCACATTTTTATTGTATCTGATACTGAATGGACTGAGTTATTTTCAATTTGTCTTTGAAAATATCATTTGCTCAAACAGCCCTACAGACTACAGCTAGGATATCTGAATCTTCTTCGAATCCCCCAAGACAGCGCCCCTTACCAGCAGGAAGTAGTTTGGAAAGAACGACGCCCAAATTCCCAAATATTGTGTATAAATGTTTGTTTTCATTTAATTGGACTTTGTTATATAAAATTAAATAAAAAAATTATAAAAAATATAAAAAAAAGAAAATATCATTTGCTCAGGAAGATCAAGTTCACTTAATTTATTTAGCCTTTCAGAGCAATGTTTTTAAGTAGGAAGTTGGTTGTGATTATAGATATAGATTATACATATGTCTGTAATGTAAATTGTGTGTGTGTGTGATGTAAAGGAGATGCTATAAATAAGTAACAACTAAAGTAACTAGTCATAGTATATAAGGAATTCATGGAAAAAGGAAATTAATAAGACTGAGATATTAGAGTAAAAATGGACCTATGGTATTGTGGAACTCTGTCTCTCAGGCATGAAAAGGGCTACTGTCATCTTGAACTTAGAGAAGTCTTGATCTTCTCATGTGAGGCCCTGACCAAATCAGGAACATTAATATTTTGACAGGGAAGGGAGGTCCCTCTCCTATCTGAGTCAACAAATGCAGTTAATAGTTGTCAAGCAGGAGATGGGAGATACTTTCTTTGATGTTATAGTCACTTATAAGTTACCCACTATCCCCTAGGTAACTCCTCACTCATGTTTTTGTGAGTAACCCCAAATAAAGTCAGTGGTTCAGCATGCTAAATTTGAATGGAATTTTATGACCCATCGTTGGTGTCTTGTGGTGAATGTGGACACTTGGGAAACTTCACACAAGTATTCATACTGTTTGTTCCATTAAAAATATTTTAAGTTTACAGAATTTTTATATCAGGATTGTTTTATATTATACCATGGTCATCATTTTCTTTTCTTCAGATTCTGACCTGAAATTCACTATGTAGACCAGGCTCATTTCCAACTTACAGGCATCTGCCTTCCTCTGCCTCCTAGGTACACCACACCCAACATTATTTAATTAATATAAAATTATGCAAGTCTGTGGGTTATTATGTTATTTTTTGATGCATGAATATGTTTTGTAATATTGTACTCAAGAAAAAAGGACCTCCTCAAAAGTTTATCAATTATAGTAAAAATGGTAAAAAATTGTTTTATTTTTTAAATATAGAGATTATATGTATCAAACTCAGGTCATAAGATTTGTATAGCTAGTTCTAGTTCTTTTACCCACTGAGCCAACTCCTCAACATCTAATTAAGTGATAAGTGATAAGATCTAGAATCACCTAGGAGATGGACTTCTGGCATGCCTCTCAAGGATTGTCTTGTTTAGGTTAATTCAAGTAAGAAGCTCTGCTCATGGTGTATCTTGATAGATCATTTTTTAATAGTTTGAACATTTTTTCCATTAACTGCATTTATTTTATTTAGCAAGCATTATATAATAATGGCTTAAGGTCAGGAACTGATTAAAGAGCTTTTGAGGCATAAACTCATACATAACTAGTAAAAACTCTATGATATGCCATCATTCATACTCCCTCCCTGATTTTTCCAATCTGGTCCTAGAAGTACATACCAGCTGCTTAGTGTCCAGCAAGAGTCCCAGCTGAGGCTCTAAACCCAGGTAGTCAGACATCATGTTTGCTCCAAACTGTCCCTATAATTCTATTGTCTCCAGGCTTTTTTTTTTTTTTTTTTTTTTTTTTTTTTTTTGGACCTAGATCACTATACGTGAATTTACCGTACCACAGTTCAGGAAGGCACAGAGCTTAATCCTGAAAGCTAGCAGGAATGGACTTTCAAAGACTCAGGGAGGACTTGCACATGGAAGTGAAGAGTTGAACATCACCAAACTAGTTTGAACATTTTAACAGCACTGATTCTTGCAATCCATAAACACAGAAGGTCTTTCAATTTCCTTATATTCTCTTCAGTTTCTTTTCTGAGATTTTTTTTTATATCATCATTAGGATGAAAATCAAGGCCTGGTGCATAACAAACAAATTACACCACTGACGTACATTCTCAGCACTTCATATTTTGAGATAGACTATTGCTGTATACTTCAGTCAAGAACTTTGTTTTTCTGCTTTGGGTGTACTAGAAACACAGGCATATGTCACTATGCCAAGTATAATAAATACTTTACAGGAGTCATTATATATACCATCCACCTCTTCAATTAAGCTGTTTTTAATTTTGGTAATTGTTTTAAATGGGGTTTCTTTTATTGATTTTTCAGAGAATTATACATACCCCCATGTATGCACGTGCATGCACATGTGCGAGCATACAGGCTCTGTCTCTCTCTCTCTCACACACACACACAAAATACTGTTTATTTTATGTTGATTTTTTCCATCTGGTATTTTATTGTATGTGTTTATTCTAGGAGCTTTTTGGTTTTTCTACATATAAAATCATATCATTGGCAGACAATAACAATTTGATTCCCCCATTCCAATTTGGAATAACAATTTGATTCCCCCTTTCCAATTTGGATACTCTTTCTTTCTTTCTTCCTTTCTTTCATTCTTTCTCTTACCTGATTGCTCTAGATAGGCCTTATGTTGCAGTTGTTATTTTAAATATATACAGGAGTGACCTAATACAACTAATGAAAATTTCTCCTACATGCTGCTTTGAGCATCATGGATGATTGAACTTAACTGAATTTCTGCTTCAGAGGACTACAAAATACCATTAAAAGATTTTAAAATGTTCCCATTTCCTACCCTATGCCATTGCCTGTACATTTAGCACACTTTGGAAACATTCTTAAACATCTTAACTCATTATTATTGTGTAGTTACTGTCAAAAACTATAAATTAGACAAGTTTTAAAAGTAGAAATGATTTTGGGATAAATACTGATCTACTACCAGAGGCCCCATAGACTGCTCAGTCCTCCCAACTAAAACCACATTCAGGGAATCTGGGTTGGTCCTATTCTGGTTTCCCAGCTATCAGACTTGAGTCCAGGTCAGTTGTTACTATGGGTTTCTCCAGCCTGGTCTTGACTCCTTTGCTCATCACTCCTCCCTGTCTGCAACTGGATTCCAGGAGTTCGGCTCAGTGTTTAGCTGTGGATGTCTGCTTCTGCTTCCACCAGCTAATGGATGAAGGCTCTAGGATGACATATAAGGTAGTTGTCAGTCTCACTATCAGGGAAGGGCATTAAAGGGAGCCTCTCCACATTGCTTAGATTGTTAGCTGGGTTTATCCTTATAGATCTCTGGACATTTCTCTAGTGCCAAATTTCTCTGTAAACATATAATGACTCCCTCTAATATGGTATCTTTTCTTGCTCTCCTTTATTCTTTCCCTGACTCTATCTTCCTGCCCTGTCATGCCCAACTCTCCCCTCATCTTCCCCCTAATTCCCTTTCCCATCCCTCCATGCTCCCAATTTGCTTGGGAGATCATCTTGTCCCTTTTCCCTTCTCTGGGGGACCATGTATATCTCTCTTACGGTGCTCCTTGTTTCCTAGATTTTCTGGTGGTGTGAATTGTAGGCTGGTAATCCTTTGCTCTATGTCTAAAAACAATATATGAGTGAGTAGACATCGTGTTTGTCTTTTTGTCACTGGGTTACCTCACTCAGCATGGTTTCTTCTAGTTTCATCCATCCATCCATCCATTTGCCTGCAAATTTCAAGATTACATATTTTTTCCACTGAATGGTACTCCACTGTGTAAATGTACCACATTTTCTCCATCCATTCTTCAGATGAGGGACATTTATGTTGCTTCCAGTTTCTGGCTATTACAAATAATGCTGCTATGAGCATAATTGAACAGAGGGATACTCCCTCAGCCTAGACACATGGGAGATGACCTAGGTCCTGCTCCAAATGATATGACAGACTTTGAATACTCCCCATGGAAGGCCTCACCCTCCCTGGGAAGCAGAAAGAGGATGAGATGGGGATTGATTGGGGGGGGTCAGGGGAGAATGGGAGGGTGCAGGAACTGTGATTTGTATGTAAAACAAGCTTGTTTTAAATTTAAATAAAATTATAAAAATAAATAAAAAACAAAAAAGAAATTATTTTGGAAGCAGCTGTTTACATAACAATTTTAAGCATATAAAATTTGACTAATCTGAACAACTATGAGCATACATAGTGTATTTTATGCCCAGCAAATGTTCCTCTATACACCAGCCCATGAAAGCCTGTCATTTACATTTGATGATATTATAGGATAGCCAAAATGACAAAGAGGAGAAGAAGAGAAGGAGGAGAAGCAGTAAACCATAACCACTTGGCCACCTGGGAATTTTAACCCTCTCCATCACCTTGAGATAACCATGTTTAATAGGATGATCTTGGAGACATGGCAAAGAAAAAGAAATATTAAGGGACGTTCCAGTCAGCATTTTTAATTTAGGGGAAAAATAGGCAGTTGCAATGATGTTTTTCTCAGTTATCCATTATCAGAGAAGATGAAGCTGTATATAGTTAGAAGTCAGATTTCTTAGAAATCCATTTTCAAAGTGAATGAGACCTTTATCTGTTAAATGGGGATAATCATCTTGCCTCAAAATGCTGTTGAAGATACAAAATACTCCACATGCCAAGGATGGGGTAAATAATGATTTGAAAACAATAAAAGCTTAATGACTAATGTTCTATCTTTTGTATCAACATGGCATGTTGATACATGTCAAGGAGTCCCAGAGTTCTAATTATATTGACCAGACACCCTGGCTTCTCTCTGACAATAAGAATGTTTTGTTAATTTCTATCAAAACTCTGCAGAGTCTCATTTCCTGAGTTAGTTTGTGGTGGTTTGTTACTTGCACATGCAAATGAAATAAAGTGAGCTGCAATGCAGCTCTGCAAAGCTACAGCACCCACAGTCACAGGGTAAATGAACTTATACTACCCAGCTCACCGTGATGGGAAATGGGTAGAGTATGGTGTCCAGCTGGAAATGTTTGCTAGCAAATGGAACAGTCTAGAATGTTGAAGGCATGGGAAACCATGTACCATGAGAACCAGTTTTGAAGAGATAGAGATTTCAGCTTTAACAGACTATACCCTAGCAATTTTGAAGAAATATCAGAGTTGCCACAGGTTGGAAGCATTGTAGATGTTCAGGAAGTTACTAGAATTAACCAGTGGACATTATGTGCAATATTCTCAAAGCAGGACATTTAGAGATGAAGTGCTTTAATTCTTGAAATAGTAATACTAGCAATCCTATTCCTGGATGAATGTATGCAAAATTTGTATAAGCTACTCAATGAGTGATTTAGATATTTTCCATCTTTGGATGGGAAACTTGAGTCACAATTGCTAGATGCCAGAGCCAAAGAATCTTTTACATCTGTTTCAATAAAAATTTAATTTCCACATTGCAAATAAGGTTTATTTATTTATTATTTTACATGTGATCCCAGTTACCTTTCCCTCCCTCCCTTTCTCCATAACCTGCCCTGAGATAAAAGCACATAATCCATGACAATGAGAAATGGATAGGACTTCATGCTCAGTTTTAGCAGAGCCGAGATATCAACACCAAAAGGTTAATTATAACACTTGAAGAAGTTGCACTTGGAGTTCCTGCAGGCAAGATCCTTGACCCCCAAATCCGGGTCCCTGCCAAAGAACGAGGTCTCAGCTGGAGAGCGCCAGTTTCCAGTGAGATCCCACTACCCTGCAAAACCTTCTCAAGTTCCAGCCCAGCCCTCGTCCTCTTCTGCCGGCTATTGGCCAGAGGTGAGTCTGGGCCCAATCGGGGCTGCCTGTCCCCTTCAACCTCTTTCCCCTCCCCCCCGCCTGAACTCCCTGGATTGGCCCCTGATCCTGCTGCTCCTGTCTCCGGTCCCCTTTGAGAGCACCCTTGGAGCTCTGATACACCCCCACCCATCCCAACCTCCAGCCTACCCCCCCACCCTGTGCCCTACCCCACCTACGGTCCTGCCGCTCTGGTTGAGCACTGGGACAGAGGGTGGAGCCAACAGTCCACCCTACTTGGAGACCTCTCGGAGCAACTCCGAACAAAGGAGACCTGACTATCCACGTGGGACCACCTGTAATTTCCACCTGCTTGGTCCCTGACCCCGCCTCCAGTCCTCTGCTGGAGTCCCAGGCCCCTCCCAGAGATCCGCCTATCTCTGCGGGTCCACTTGGAGTTCCTGCAGGCAAGAGCCTTGACCCCCAAATCCGGGCCCCTGCCAAAGAACGAGGTCTCAGCTGGAGAGCGCCAGTTTCCAGTGAGATCCCACTACCCTGCAAAACCTTCTCAAGTTCCAGTCCAGCCCTTGTCCTCTTCTGCCGGCTATTGGCCAGAGAGAAGCCTCCTAGAGAGCTTGGACCACACAGAGATACAGACATTGAATCTTTGATCCACATAAGCCCATCTGGGAAGGACAATAGAGAGAGGGAAGAGACACCACCAACACCTACAGGAAGAAACTATGGGAAGAAGGCAATACAAGAGAACACCTAACAACAGAAAGACAAACATGACACCACCAGAATCTAGGGAATCTACACCAACTAGAATGGAACACAACAACAAAGCAGAGGAAGCAGAAGGGTACGACTTAAAAATCACCATCATAAAAATGATAGAGGCCCTCAAAGAAGATATGAGAAAATCCCTTAAAGAAATAGAGGAAAAACAAACAAAAAAGTGGAAGAAATGAACAAATTCCTTAAGGAAAGTACAGAAAGCCAAGAAAAAACAATTAACCAGGTGAAGGAAACGGTTCAAGATTTGAAAACCGAAATTGAGAAAATAAAGGCAACACAAATGGAAGGAAAGCTGGAAATTGAAAAGCTGGGCAAAAAATCAGAAACCACGGACACAAGCATAACCAATAGAATTCAAGAGATGGAAGAGAGAATCTCAGGCGCAGAAGATAAACTAGAAGAAATAGATTCATCGACCAAAGAAAACCATAAATCCAACAAATCCTTAACACACAATATCCAGGAAATGTGGGACACCATGAAAAGGCCAAACCTAAGAATAATAGGCATAGAGGAAGGTGAGGAAGCCCAGCTCAAAGGTGCTGAAAACATATTCAACAAAATCATCGAGGAAAACTTTCCAAATCTGAAGAACGACATGCCCATGAAAGTACAAGAAGCATACCGAACCCCAAATAGGCTGGACCAAAGAAAAAAGACCCTCGACATATAATAATCAAAACACCTAGCATACAGAATAAAGAAAAAATATTAAGAGCAGCGAAGGAAAAAGGACAGGTAACATATAAAGGCAGACCTATCAAAATTACACCTGACTTCTCCATGGAAACCCTCAAGGCCAGAAGGTCCTGGACAGATGTTCTAAAAGTATTAAGAGAACACGGATGCCAGCCTAGGCTACTATATCCAGCAAAACTCTCAGTCAATATAGATGGAGAGAACAAGATATTCAATGACAAAACCAGATTTTCCCAATATGTATCTACAAATCCAGCCCTACAGAAAGTATTGGAAGGAAAATTCCAACCCAAGGAAGGTAACTACGCCCACAAAAATGTAGGCAACAGATAATCCAACTACACAAGAAACCTAGGGTGAAGCAGAACAAATATATTCACAATACCACTGCCAACAACAAACCTAAATCAAACAACCTTCAACAATCAATGGTCCTTACTCACCCTCAACATTAATGGTCTTAACTCACCTATAAAAAGACACAGATTAACAGAATGGATACGAAGACAGAATCCATCCTTCTGCTGCATACAAGAAACACATCTTAGCTCCAAAGATAGACATTACCTCAGGGTAAAGGGTTGGGAAAAGATTTTCCAATCAAATGGAAATAAGAAGCAAGCAGGCGTAGCTATCCTAATATCTAACAAGCTAGACTTCAAACCAAAACTAGTCAAAAGAGATGAAGACGGTCATTTCATATTCATCTCAGGAGAAATCCATCAACACAAAGTCTCAATTCTGAACATCTATGCCCCTAATACAAAGCCACCCACATTCGTAAAAGAAACACTACTAAAACTCAAAGCTCATATAAAACCTCACACACTTATAGTGGGAGACTTCAATACACCACTCTCAACACTAGACAGGACCACAAATCAGAAACTCAACAAAGAAACAAAAGAATTAACAGAAGTTATGTCTCAACTGGGGCTAACAGACATCTATAGAACATTCCATCCAAAGACAAAAGAATATACCTTCTTCTCTGCTCCACATGGAACCTTCTCTAAAATCGACCACATACTAGGAGACATAACAAACCTCAACAGATACAAGAGAATAGAAATAGTCCCCTGTATCTTATCGGACCACCATGCTTTAAAATTGGAATTCAACAACAATACAAATAGCAGAAAACCTGCAAACTCATGGAAACTTAACAATGTGCAATTGCACCACTCCTGGGTCAAAGAAGAAATAAAGAAAGAAATTAAAGACTTTCTAATATTCAACGAGAATGAGGATACAACATACCTGAACTTATGGGACACCTTGAAAGCAGTGCTACGAGGGAAGTTCATTGCACTAAGTGCCCATATGAAAAAAACAGAGGATAGTCACATAAATGAATTAACAGCGCAACTGAAAACCTTAGAACAGAGAGAAGCGAATTCACCCCGCAGGAGCAGACGCCAGGAAATAATCAACTTGAGGGCTGAAATCAACAAAATAGAAACCAGGAAAACAATACAAAAAATCAATGCAACAAAGAGTTGGTTTTTTGAGAAAATCAACAAGATTGATAAACCTTTATCCAAATTAACGAAAAAGCAGAGACAGAACATGCAAATTAACAAAATCAGAAACGAAATGGGGAACATAACAACAGACACAGAGGAAATCCAGACAATTTTCAGGTCATACTTCGAAAATCTGTATTCCACAAAAATTGAAAATTCAAAGGAAATGGACAAGTTTCTGGATAACTATCACTTACCAAAATTAAATCAAGAACAGACAAACAACTTAAATAGACCTATAACCCGAAATGAAATAGAAGCAGTCATCGAAAGCCTTCCAACGAAAAAAAGTCCAGGGCCAGATGGATTCAGTGCAGAATTCTACCAGACATTCAAGGAAGAACTAATACCACTACTCCTCAAACTGTTCCACAAGATAGAAACAGAAGGTTTATTGCCAATCTCTTTTTATGAGGCCACAATAACTTTGGTACCCAAACCTCACAAAGACACAACTAAGAAAGAAAACTACAGACCAATATCCCTGATGAACATCGATGCAAAAATACTCAATAAAATAATGGCAAACCGAATTCAAAAAATACATCAGAGAAATCATCCACCATGATCAAGTAGGCTTCATACCTGGATTGCAGGGATGGTTTAACATACGAAAATCTATCAACGTGATCCACCATATAAACAAACGGAAAAAGAAAAACCATATGATTATCTCCCTAGATGCAGAAAAAAGCCTTCGATAAAATTCAACACCCTTTCATGATAAAGGTATTAGAGAGGTCAGGGATAACAGGAACATACCTAAACATAATAAGAGCAATATACAGCAAACCAACTGCCAACATCAAACTGAATGGAGAGAAACTTAAGCCAATTCCTCTAAAATCAGGAACAAGACAAGGCTGTCCTCTCTCTCCATATCTCTTCAATATCGTACTAGAAGTTCTAGCTAATGCTATAAGACAACAAAAGGAGATCAAGGGCATCCAAATTGGAAAGGAAGAAGTCAAACTGTCTCTATTTGCAGATGATATGATAGTTTACATAAGCGACCCAATAAACTCTACCAGGGAACTCCTACAGCTGATAAACACCTTCAGCAAACTAGCAGGATACAAGATAAACTCAAAAAAATCAGTAGCCCTATTTTTTTCAGACGACAAAGAGGCAGAGAAAGAAATCAGAGAAACATCACCCTTTACAATAGCCACAAGCAACATAAAGTATCTTGGTGTAACGCTTACCAAACAAGTAAAAGATCTATATAATAAGAACTTTGTGACTCTAAAGAAAGAAATTAAAGAAGATACCAGAAAATGGAAAGACCTCCCATGCTCTTGGATAGGTAGGATAAACATAGTAAAAATGGCAATCTTACCAAAAGCAATCTACAGATTCAATGCAATCCCCATTAAAATCCCACCACAATTCTTCACCGACCTTGAAAGGATAATAATCAACTTTATATGGAAAAACAAAAGACCCAGGATAGCCAAAACAACCCTATACAATAAAAGAACATCAGGAGGCATCACCATTCCTGACTTTAAGCTCTACTACAGAGCTATAGTTCTGAAAACAGCCTGGTATTGGCATAAAAATAGACAGGTAGACCAATGGAATCGAATTGAAAATCCTGATATTAATCCACGCACCTATGAACACCTGATTTTTGACAAAACAGCTAAAATGATACAATGGGGCAAAGACAGCATCTTCAACAAATGGTGCTGGCACAATTGGATGAGGGTGTGTAGAAGACTGCAGATAGACCCATGTCTGTCGCCATGCACAAAACTCAAGTCCAAATGGATCAAAGACCTCAACATCAATCCAGCCACATTGAACCTCTTAGAAGAGAAAGTAGGAGGTACCCTTGAACAAATTGGTATAGGAGACCGCTTCTTGAACATAACTCCAGGGGCACAGACACTGAAAGAAACAATTAATAAATGGGACCTCTTCAAACTTAGAAGCTTCTGTAAGGCAAAGGACACAGTTGACAAGACCAAACGGCAGCCCACAGACTGGGAAAAGATTTTCACTAATCCTATATCCGACAAAGGGCTGATCTCCAAAATATACAAAGAACTCAAGAAACTAGTCAACAAAACACCAAATAACCCTATTAAAAAATGGGGTACAGAACTGAAGAAAGAATTCTCAATGGAGGGAAATCAAAAAGGCTGAAAGACACTTAAGAAAATGCTCCACATCCTTAGCTATCAGGGAAATGCAAATCAAAACAACTTTGAGATACCATCTTACCCCTGCCAGAATGGCTAAAATTAGAAACACCAGTGATGACTTATGTTGGAGAGGATGTGGAGAAAGTGGAACACTCCTCCACTGCTGGTGGGAGTGCAAACTCATACAGCCACTTTGGAGATCAGTATGGCGGTTCCTCAGGAAAATGGGAATTAGTTTACCACAGGACCCGGCAATCCCCCTCTTAGGCATATACCCAAAGGATTCACATCAATGCAACAAAGACATCTT
>NW_026125534.1:0-120149 GCF_943737965.1 Phodopus roborovskii | reverse complement strand
ACACAGGGGGTGGAGATTGGAGGTGTGTGTGTGTGGGGGGGGGGGGGCAGGATTAACTATTCCAGAAGGCTAGAACTCAGCCAAGATAAGGTAATTAGCCATTAGCCTCTGGTCCTGAAATACTGCAATCTCCACAGTATTGGAATTCTAAATAGCAAGTCAGCCTCTGTAGGCATCAGGGGTGTTCATTCACAGCCAGATGCAGCTTATTTGCAGAAGGTTTTGTTCACAGAAACAAATCTCTGAACATCTCTGTGAGGAAGTGTCGCACAGGTCAATTACACTGGGGAAGACCCATTCCTAAAGGGTGAACAATGCCAGTCTCCAGGTTTGGTTCATGTTGAAAGGAGACGAAGGGCTGAGTTCCAGAGCACAGTGCCCATCATTTCTCTACTTCCTGATTGTGGCCACAATGTGGCCAGCTGCTTCACACTTCTGCTATCATGCTTTCCTGCCATGAGCATTTTACCTTCAAACTGTGAGCCAGAGTGAAGCCCTCCTTTCTTTAGTTGCTTGGCAGGTATTTTGCCACAGAGATAAGAAAAGTAGCTCTTACTAATATGTGTGCATACATGCATGCTTAGACACACACACACACACACACACACACACACACACACACACACACACCCGGGGGGGGGGGGAGAGGAAAGAGAGGAGAGAGAGAAAAAGACAGAGAGAATAGAAACACTCCTGGAGTACAGATGATGAGCATGAGGACACAAGACATCCATATCATCTACAATGCATGGTGTTGTTACATGGCTCTTATTTTGCCAAATGTACCTTTGTCTTTATGAAAGAGCTAAACTACATTTCTAAATTCATCATTGAGAACAGTAAGAGTTAAGGAAGCTTTATAAAGTACTTGGGATATACCATGAGCATGTGAGCATAAGACTTCTGGAAGATGGTCCCTCTCCTTGTCTATTTATACATTAAAGAAATATTTTCATAGAAAATGGTATTTAACCTGTCTACTGATCATCAAGCCAAGTGAAAACATGCTTGCCTTGAAACTTTAATCATCTCTAGGAACTTTTTTGACCAATGAATCGGCTTATTTTAAACATAAATAAGGCAATATAAATATATATATATACATATATATATATATATCCAACTTCGATTTGTTGGACTTCTGCTGAACATCAAGCATGCCTCTTGTATCCATGATGATTCAGTATCTATCTTAGCTTACAACCAGAGGGTGTAAGATGCTGTGGTCTTGATATGCCCTGTTATTTATTTATTTATTTATTTATTTATTTATTTCTCCATACATTCTTGCGGAAAATTTTAGCTTTAGCTTCTGTTTTCTCCAGAAAACACAACTCTCTTATCAAACACCTACTAATTAACAGGGTAATTCCTCTTTTGGATAACTCTCCTTGATCAACAGTTCTTGGAATTAGCTATCATATAGACTCCTTTGTGCAAATCCTTTTTTACACTATTGATCAACTAAAAATATGAGTGATTTTTATTGACACAATTGAGCCTGTGTGGTTTACTTGGGACTGCATGTTCCCCCATATTACTGTTCCTTATGTTTACATTTACATGTTCCAATTTTTTATTTTTAAAAAAAATTATATTATTAATTAAAATTAGAATTACTTCACTTTCTCCCTTCCAGCCCTTCTAAGGACTTCTCTATTCTCTGATAGCTTTTTTTCTTTGATTATTTTTCTTATACACACACACACACAAATAAAACCTTCTGAGTCCATTTATGTTGCTAGTGTGTATATGGTTTCAGAGCTCACCACTACAGCTTTCAATTTGTAACCAGTCACTTAAGTAAACAAAATGTAAGAGTGACAGACAGTGTCAAATGGCAACCCAACACTTTGCTGCCCTTTCCCAGCAGCCTAGGAGGTAGGCTTGCTTACCATGGTGGTATTCTGTTTATTCAAAAGAAATGTAAAGAAACAGAATGAGGTTTACAGATCTCAACAGCTGTGTCTGTGTGGTGTGTATTTCTTTCTCTGTGTGGGGGTAGAAAAGGATAAGAATGGAGAAAGACTTTTGGGAGTGAATTCAGTGTGCCCACGAGGGAAGAGTAAAGAAAACAACTTTCTAAAGCAGCTTTTAGAAATGAGAATGTTTGCCACTGAATAAGAAAAAGACCCTTGTCTGTTTTTCCTGATAACAGACTGTGCCTGGCTGCCCTTCTAGATGATACAGTCAAGGTGGCAGAGTTACATAAATAATTGTTTCTTTTTCATTGTTGTTATTTTCATGTCTATCAACATATCCTTCCCCTAGCCTGGGGAAAAAAAAAGCCATTTGCATCTTCAAAAAGGACACTTGGCTCTCTAAAACAAACACAGATTTACTCTACTTTAGAACTCTTCTCCCCCGCCACATAAATGATGGGTAATTCAAATACACAAAGGAGAGAAATGTTACATTTCAGAGTGGAAGAGAGCTGGGAAACTTAATGAACTCTCGTCTTAATTATTTTAAATTGGCTTCAAAAAGTCACATCTTGTTGAATTTTCTAGAAATCTGAATTTTGTGTTAAAATGTTACATTTATACTTGTTACCTTTTCATAGATCTCAACCATTTTGGAAACATATTTGGTATGGTCATATCTGGGGGTTGAGTCATTTCAAAACATTTCTTAGAGGATATATTTCCCCATTGATTGGTTTATTCTATGCAAATTATTGAAGCCATGAAATGCAAAGAAAGTATTATGTATTGTAATATCTTCTTTAAAAGGTTTTCTTTCTCTGTTTATTTCAAGAACAGATCATGAGAGCATGCTTGGAGGTTCTAGCAGGGGGACAGCAGCTACTCATATACCCTTTACTGAAGACTGGTCCTCTTCTATTCAGGGAAGGTTGTCCTCTTCGACAAGCGCACAGCTTCAGGAGGGATGCACATGGAGAGATGAGGGAGGGGAAGGGGATACTGGCCTAGCCATCCAGAAGTCAGTAGGTTAGATTTTTTTTATTATATGAAAGATCCATCAGTATTTAGAAGTGAAAGGTAGGGTTTCTAGCAGTGATTCTGCGTGTAGGCAGACAGATGAGCAAAGTTCCCAAGCTGTAACTGAAGAGGCTCACACATGATCAAAGTGATGAAGTAAATGAGAATTGATTTCTCAGTCATTACCCCCTTGCAAAGCTCAGAGGACATCATCGAACAGGAGCTGGAAAGATTTTAAGCTGGAGGAAGCAGGAAAAGGTGGAGAACACTGACCTCTGGGAAGAAAATGGCCATTTCACCCCTGAAGTCATAGCAGCTGTGCTTAACTGCATGAAATCTGAATAACCCTGAGTCATCAAAACCCCACAGGCAGGGAATATGAGGAGATCACGAAGCCCAGCCCTTCCTGAAGATTTATTGACAGTAAATGATTGGTAGGGTAGCTAACTATTGAAAAGAAGAAATGAAAAGTCTGAGGAGATGGCTCAGTGAGTTGTTATGCCTGGGATCAGCCCTGATGCTCTGAATTCAATCCCTGGAGCCCAAGAGTGGAAGCAAAGAACCAAATCCTACAGTTCTACTTCTAAACTCCACACATGAAGTCTCTCTCTCTCTCCATCTCTTTTTCTCTCCCCCCTCTCTCTCCATCTCTCTCTCTCTCTCTCTCTCTTACACACACACACACACACGATAGATAAATAGATAGATTGATTGATAGATATGTTGTATGATATTTTGATCACATTCAGACAATAAAGTTTGCTTTGAATTGGATGACAGAACTAGAACCTAGCTGCCCAAAATTAACCATAGAGATTTTGGAGGACTGAGGATGGATAGGAAGGCAGGAAGTTGTAGGGCAGGACTTAGAGAGGGTCTTAGACCTTTTGGATAGAGGACTGGAAGAGAAAGGAAGTCACTGGTCACTTCTTGCTACTTCTCTGATCATTCAGGTTCTTACCCCAATATCCGACTCCCAAGGTTTTATTGATAAAGAATAATTAGGTAAACACTTCACAATTAGATAGCTAAAAATAATTTAAAACTTATCTGAAAATGAAATAAAAAGAGGGAACTTGTCATGAAAGGGAAGGTGTTCAGCAGAAGTGGGAAGGGACACTATAGGACAGGATATGAAAAGTCCACAATGAAACCTATTGTGTAAAATTAATATGCCAAGAAAACATTTAAAATCATTAAATACATTTTGACTTCTGTTTTGACAGAACTTACAGCAGTTTCTGAAGTTTTGATTTAGACATAATCCTGCCATTTTATACTATGTATGTTTGTGAAACTATGCTTTTAGAATTACTGGTTATAAAATCAAACAATGAAGCAACTGTGAGAAATATTGAAGACACTATATATCCTGTATGTATATATCAAATATTCAGCCATGATTTAAGTCTTAATCTAAAAATAAACATGTATACTGCTGTGGAATAACCTTTCTGTATACTGTGAACATGTATCACTCTCACTGATTAATAAAAGCTGGCAGGCCGGTAGCCAGGCAGGAAATTAGTGGGAAAGCCTAACTAAGAATGATGGGAAGAAGGAGGGTGGAGTCAGAGGAGATTCCAGCCAGCTTTGGAGGGAGTAAGAGATGCTAGAGGACAGGTAAAGTCGTGAGCCAGGTGGCAATATATACATTAATAGAAATGGGTTAATTAAAATGTAAGAATTAGCTATTGGCTGAGCATTTGCATTTAATATAAGCCTCTACCTGATTATTTGAGAGTGGTTGTGGGATGGGAAAACCACCCATTTCATGACTATTCAAAATTACTTTATTATTCAATAAATGGTAAGATTATATGCATTGTTATTAATAATAAATAATACTTCAAATAATATATTAATAATATTAATAATACTTTTCTTTTGCTTGATTCTATTTTTTTCTAGAATGAAGGTTAAACTTAAATTACATTTTTGGATTTTGGAGTGTTTTGTGTGTGTGTGTGTGTGTGTGTGTGTGTGTGTGTGTGTGTGTGTGTGTATGTCTGCAGGGTCCAGAAAGGAGTATGAGATTATTCAAAGATGGAGTTACAGGTGACACACCTCCCCCTCCCCATATTGTGAACTGCCTGACATGTTGCGGGGAATCCTCTCATATCCTCTGGAATAGTAGCAAGTGATCTTAACCATCTCTCCAGCCTAAAAGGTTCGACTTGGAAAAATCTTATGTATTTCAGTATTCCTTGAGATCTTAGTGTTACTGGGAAACTCATTGGTGCTATGACTGAGATATCAAGTATGAGGTGTTCATCCTAAGGGCTGGGTTAGCAACTTGGCTCCCAACTGATAGGAAGGTTCTGGGTCATTGTTGCTGGAGGCGGTAAGTGCCTGGAACAGATCTTCAGGTGTATCTTATATCTGGTCATCCTCACTCATTTCCTGCTCTCTGCCAGTCATAAAGTAATTATGCCCCTTTGATACTTGCTTTCACTACTACCGTGACACAGCCAGCCAAGGAAACATGGGCTGATTTTACCTTTGAAACCATGAGTCAAAATAAATCTATGAGCTGAAATGTATGCTGATCAGTTTTAACAGTCAATTTGACAAGTCTGTAATGACCTTGAAAGGGAGTCTCAATGAGGGATTGTCTAGATCAATCAGGTTGGCCTGTGGGTGTGCATATGAGGGGTTGTATTGATTGCATTAATTGAGGATGGAAGGTCTGCCCCTATGGGTAGCACCCTTCTGAGGGCAGTGGACTGTACTCTGAGCTGTTAGGGTGTGTCCCCTTAGAGGGACACACCGGGGAGGGCCTAGGCCCTGCCCCAAATGACTTGACAGACTTTGATCCCTCATGGAAGACCTCACCCTCCCTGGGGAGTGGATGGGAGATGGGATGGGGAGGTTCGTGGGGGGCATGAGAGGATGGTAAGGGGAGGGAACTGGGATTGATTTGTAAAACAAGATTGTTGCTAATTTAAGTAAAAAATAAAGTTAAAAAATTTCAGATTAATTGTCTCAACTTGTAAACATGTGTGATAACCCATTATAATGAGTTAAATCTTAAAATTATTGTATATTTTCCGAGGGAATTACGGTGGTTTTAAGGGTTCATAACTGAACAATGAATAGGATAACCTGTAGTGAGATAGTATATTGGTCCAGTCGTAAGTTTCTTCTGCTAAAATCCCTTCTACAATAACCTTTAAGTGTTCCTTGTTTGTGGGGACATTCAATCACATCATTTTGTAATAATTACTGAATCTTAATGTGTCACATTTGGACTCATTAAAACATACTAATTGCATTTAAGTCCTGAAATCCAAATAAAAGCAAACCCAGCAGTTGGGTGCGTGGGAACTCTGGGGGAGAGAAGTGATATGTTTGTGAACCCACCGCCACTTAGAGGATGATTTGTGTATAAAGTCACATAGCTATTTTGTGACTGCTGAACTCTCAGCAAATGATGATTTCCTGGCCATGACAACTTCTTCTATGAGTGCTGATCAGGTGTGTGTGTGTGTGTGTGTGTGTGTGTGTGTGTGTGTGTTATCCATGGAATTTTATGTCTAGCAAGAGAAAAGAGAGAGCTAACCATTTCCAAAGGAGCTGCTGAGAACGCTACTGTAGGCAAAAGTTAGAAATCTTTGCTTAATGGACTACCCTCACCTGCAATCCAGTTTGTAAAGAAGCCATGGTTTCTGTAAGTGCATGATTTTCCAGTGCCTTGTTCTACCCTTGAGATGCCCCAGTACACTGTGTTGCTCAAATTCTCTCCTCAGTCTCCTCACAGTGTTTCCTTGGGATTTGCTTTGGGCTATGCTCTCTTTCAGTCTCTCACATTCTAACTTCCTTTTCTCAGAGCTAGGCTATGCACGGACATGCGATCACATCATGGAGTACACACATAACCCTTGCCAGGGTTATTCTGGAGCTCAACAAAAAAAATTGTTTATCCATTCCAACAATGATATATTGACTCTTTGAAGATAAAAATGTTTGATAATTTATGTCTCCTTTTACTGGTTGATTTAAATATTATAACTGAAAACATTGTTGGCATTTATAGCCCAATACCATGAGAATTTCTTTGATGGCTTCCTCTAAAATATTTTAATTTATTTTATGTTTAGAAAGCAGAGCTCATCAGGTTGAAAGAATGTATTACTCTATGAGCATCAGTATCTGTTTCCCCTACCTGAGGTGGAAAGGTCTAGACCTATAAATGTGTATCTGTCTATACACATGTACATATTTCAGTGTTAAATTGCTTCTCTATGAAGTTTTAGACTCCTATCTTCTTCATCTTGAAGAAATTGAGTTGAATAACAAAATTTATAGCTTTGAAGGACACTAAGGGCAACTCAGTTCAAATTAAATAACTCTCAGACTCAAATGGAAAGAAAACAAAACCTTTGGATAGTGGATGTATTGACTTTTCTTCACAAGTTTGTTGATGATGTCAGGACTTTACTTCTACTCAGAAAAAAAATGACATTTGGCTCCTTTGTGTATTAATCACAATGTGCATTTACATTTTCTTTTAGGTTCTGTGATTGAAACATAGACCAATGACCACATCTTCTACATGGACAGCTGCTAAGAGATTCAACTAGGTTTCCTGGTATTATTTTCTACTCCACAGACATAATATTTAGCATTGTTGTTAAATGTGAACATGCTACTCCCCTGCTTTCTCCCTTTTCTTTTGGTCCCTGATACACATATAACTACTTGATTATATTTTTATGCTATTCATCTTATTTGATTGATGATGGTAGATGCCATTATGTATATATTTTTCTCATACTGGTTAATGAATAAAGCACTGTTGGCCAATAGGAAAGGAAGATAGGAGGGACTAGGAGACAAGGAGGAAAGAGGAAGTAGTAAGAAGGAGTCAAAATGGAGAGTCTGGAGAGAACAGAACCGCCATTCCTCAACTCTCAATAAGACCACATAGAAATACATAGAAATGGGTTAATACTTAAGGTTAATACTAGCCAAGCAGAAACAAGTAACTGGCCAACAGCATAATATCAAATACAGAATCTCTGTGTGTTAATTGAGGCTGGCGCGGCGGTGAGGCAAGACCAGGCGGCAGGCAGAAAAACCCTACTCCTTACAGATTGACAAAGTCTTATGCCTCATATGACGAAGAGTGAACTACTGTCCCCATGCTTGGGGAATGAGCATCAAATGTAAACTAGTCCTTGAGCCAGAAAAATGGGAGTGGGCTGTCATGAAATCTAATATTGAAAGAATAACAAGAGCTGTGACTTAAGCTTGGGGTATTTAGGTATTTATCTTGTCTCCAGAAGGACTGAATGATGAGACCCTTCAGCCTTTAGTTGGGTAGGATGTGACTGACACCAATCAGGTCCTGCTGAAGACAGTTAACACTCTTCAGTAGGAAAACACAACATGGTTAACAGCTTCAGGTTATTAGTGCTTGGTGCAAAGTGAAGAGCCTTGGAGTCTGGACCACACAAAATTCATGTTTTAAAGGAATTATGCACCCTTTTTAAATTGTGTCGATTTAGCCTATTCTTGAAATCAGAGTTTTGCTGCACTTAATATGCTTGGCCTTCACGATTGGATTACAACCTGCCATACTCACAGTCTGGAGTCTGTGTTGTTGAAGTTGCTATACTCTTCCTACCCTGGGGCTATGCTTGCTTTGGGAGGGAAGCATCTATTCACACACCTGTGCTCATCCCTGCTGCCTTCAACCTGATGGCTCCAGGAATGTAGGCTGTTTTCACATGAATATGATACAGGGAAATCGACACTCATATCTCTAAGCACCTATTCCCACAGGAACTCCAAGAAAAATGAAAAAAAAAAAAAAAACAGGAGAAAATTTAGTAAAAACGTTGTGATTGTGGGTGTACAAATGTAATGGCCACAGAACGAAAATATTACCCTAAACTTTTGAAATATAACCATTCTGGCCGATTTCTAATTTGCATTTTGAATGTTAACTTCTGTTACTTCTGTCATCTGTGTAAGTTTGTTATAACAGCCTGAACAATAACCTTTTATCATATCCCCTTCTAACCTGTTATTTATGCTTTAACTTTGCCTAGTACGATATCTGTGATGTTTGTATTTAAATTTTTGACAGGATCAAGTTTACCAATATTTTCTCGGTGGCTCACTATTCAGATGTCATAAAGGTTACATGCATTTTGGTATGTTCTTTATTATTATTATTATTAATTAAAGTTATTCGTTTATTTAACATCCTGACTGTTTACATCCTGAGAGTTTCCCTTCTCTTCTTTAACCCCCCCATCCACTCCTCCTCTGTTTCTGTTCAGAAAGGGGCAGGCCATGGGTGTCAGCAAATCATGGCATATTAAGTCAAGGCAGGACTAAGTTCCTACCCTTGTATTAAGGCTGGGCAGGGCAACTCAGTATGAGGAATCCCACAAGTAGATCAAAGTACACAATTGTCACACATATTTAGAGGGCCTAAGTGAGTCTCATGCAGGCTCCCTAGCTGTTAGTCCAAAGTCTGTGAGCTCCTGTAAGTACAGGTTAGTTGTTTCTGTGAGTTTCCTTGTAATGACCTTAATTCTCCTGGCTTGTACAATCCTTCTCTTTAACGGGGTTCCCAGAGATCAGCCCAGGGCTTGGCTGTAGATCTCTGCATCTGTTGCCATCATTTACTGGATGAAGGCTCTCTGATGACAACTGGGATAGTTACCAATCTGATTACAGGAGATGACCAGTTCAGGGTACCTATCTACTGTTGCTAGAGTCTTAGTTGAGGTCTTCCTTGTAGATTTATGAGAGTTTCCCTTGCACTCGGTTCCTACCTGATCCCAAAATGCTGCCCCTATCAAGCTGTCTCCACTATGGCACTTTTAAAGATTCATGTTGAATATATTTGGTCTCTGTTTTTAATTGAGGCTGGATTTATCTAGAAAGACATGATTTTTCTCCCGTTCCATTTTCCTCTCTATGTGTGTATGTATGTATATATGTATATATGTATGTATGTGTATGTATATATACATATATGTATATGTGGTGTACATGTGTGTATCTATGCATGTTTTGCATGTGAGTGGCTGTGCACATGGACATGTATGTCAGTGTATGTGAAGGCCTGAGGTTGATGTTGCAAATCATTTCCCATTTTCCCTCCACTTAATTACTTGAGAGTCAAGGTATCTTAATCAAACTCTGGACTCATCAATAGGACTAGTCTGCTAGCCAGCTTGCTTTGGGGCTCCCTTGTCTCTCCCTTCTAAGGCTGGAATTACAGACTAGCCACGACATTGATCAACATTTCCAAGAGGTCTAAGTGTCAGAATTTTATTCTTCATGTTTGCTGAAGAAGAGTTTAACAGTTGAGTCATCTCCGTATTTCCTTCGCATTAAAATATCACTCCTTTTTCTTTTTGTATTGATCTCTCGTGTTTTCACTATGACACACCAATGGTTAGATGGGTTTCTATACTTCTTATACTGTTTAAAAATGAACTTGTATAATTGATCTAATATTCACACCTTAAATACTACAGATGGAGGATAGAAGAAGACTTAGTATTTGGTGGGGATGCTTGGCTCATAACCATATTTTTGTGAGTGGTGACAGTTGATACTAATTTCAGAAAATGACTTCTGATGCAGGAGCATGAACCAAAAATGACAGCTTACAGTTCCCATCTCTACTTTAAATGTGTTCTCTGGTGTCAAATATGCGGACACAAACCAGCTGCCAATTTGGAGCTGCAAGAGGAAAAGTTCTTGCTCTCCTGGGACTCCCCTCCCTTACCTGAGGAGGGCACATGATCACCTTACTTTAAGGAATGCCTGAAACATTGAGCACAGGTAGGACTCAGAGTGCTGTACCCACTGTAGGTGCTTGTTAACTGCTATTATTGTCATCATCATCCAGTATGATTTGAAAGAGCAGTGAGATGCATAATCTAAATTCTTGTTTAGATGATCACGGCTGAAATATCAATCTCTAGATCCTGGGCATGAGAGTAGAATCTAGGCAATCATTAACACCTCAATGGGGCTTACAGAATGAATCTGAAATTGCTTCATAATATTCAGAGAATTGGGGCATATCCATTCCAGAAAGGGTTACTGAGAGGAAAGGCTAGGAAACACAAACAATGGTATGAGGCTTCACAGGGTGATTTCCTTGTGAGCTACCCCCTTACACTACCATTCATTACATGATTAATGTCACATATACATCTGGGCCACTACCTGGTATTTGAATGCATGCTGCCTGATATTAGGCAAATAATGGACAGCCACTCTTTCTAGAATGTGTTATGGCAGGTGAATTATACAAATGCAAAGCTGAGAGAAGCAATTTAAAGCTCATTGTGAGAAAGGACAAATGGCATGGATATTTATCGAACAAACAAACCCTAAACATCTGTTTCCTAGACTCAGAAGCTGGCCAGTCTTAGATCAGTACCCCAAATTTTCCCACTGCACAGGAACTGGTAGGAGCCGGTATCAGACCAAGGGCAAAGGAAAGCAAGGAGTCACTTCTGTGATGATGCTTGTTTTGTGCCCCCTAAATTGGTGTGTGTCAGACATGCTTGATTTCAGAGGGCCATGCCCGTTACCTGAGTGAGCGGGAATGCAGCATTGTTTCTATTTATTTTGTTTCAAGGAGACAATTGAAGGAAGCAGAAGAAGAGGAGAAACACATATGTTTATTATGCCCTCCAAATGAGGAAGGGGAGAGATAAATGAAAGCGTGTAATCATTTCACAGTTGAATGAAGCAAAACCAACTCCAGAGCCTGTCTCAACAGCATCCTTTGTCACCCCACACTGAAATAGCTGTTTCTGCTTTGCATTCCTATTCCAAGTTACTGAATGCAAAGGGTCACCCCTTGCTAGTATATCATAATCCATCTCTTCATCTTCAGATGGAGACTAACCACCTAGTAATATCTGTTCAACTTGGATAACAGGTAAAAATCCACAATTCTCTAATACGCCTGGGAAAATAATGTCTCTCTCTCATACACACAACAGAAAAGAAAATAGACTTGTGTACACACATCAGTGATATAAAAATCAGATCTTTTCATTTCTGTTCTTCAATTAATGAATGAATGATAAAATAGACTTTCTCCACTATGCTAATATAGGAGTCTTTATGTTTGTCAATGTTATTGCAACTATATTTTTAATGACATTAATAAAGAATATAAGAAGAGTCTAGTTATTTAATTTTCTTTGGGATTTTATTTATTTATTTTTTTTACCTCCTCAACATCCACACTTGGAAGTTGCTTTCCATGAAGTAGAAGCGAAAAGATAAGATTTTTAAAGCTAAGTAAAGACAGAATAAGGGTTTCTAGTGCAAGGCCTTATATCACTTAATAGACAGTCTATTCGCCACAGTGTGTACATGATTTCTAGATATTTCCATACTTAGGAGGAAAATAGTGAAGTGAGGAGGGGAAAACATATGTTAGATAAATGGTGTTTGGACAAAAGCAATGCATTTAATTTTTTTTTTCTACTGTATTAAATGGTGGAAGACAAAACTATTCTAAAACAAAGCTCAGATTTTACTTGTAAATGATGTGAACAGAATGAAAAGGCAAAATCATTGTACAAAGAAATCAATGGGAATTTGTAATAGTTCAAAAAGTACCTAAAAATATGAAGCATGATTCAATGTATAGCTTTGAATCGTATTTCAAAATATACCCCCAACTCTGCTCTGACATAATTTTGTAAATAATTTCAGCTACACTGATGGGAGATGTACTTCTGTATACATTTTTCTCTTATTGGTTGATGAATAAAACACTGATTGGCCAAGCAGGAAGTATAGGCGGAGCTAGGGAGATGAGAAGAATTCTGGGAAACGTAGGCTGACAGAGTTGTCATCTAGAGCTTCTCTGGTAAGCCAAGACTATGTGGAAATACACAGATTAATAGAAACAGGTTAGTAATTAAACTAGCCAATAAGAAGCCCAGGTCACCAGCTAACAGTATTATAAACTAATTGGGACTGAAGGGCGGCAGGATCAGCTGGGACAAAGAACCTCTCCTTACACTACACGATTTTGACTCACAACTGACCAAGATATGGGTGAAAATGCAATTCTGAGCTGGAGAGAATAACACAGAACATTAAATTCAGTCTTGATATCTCTGAGGGAAGACTTAACTGCAACTTTTTAGATGAAATGAATGGGTTTGCATTAGATCACCCATTAGACTGATTTCTAAACTGTATGGTCAAGGATATACCTGTACCTTCTATTCAAGGCAGTTCTAAAATATACTAGTTAAGTCCTGAGAAAAAGCCTAGGACTTCAAATTTGAATATAGCACAAGAGGATAGAAGGCTTTTGCATGCTAAATGAATACATCATGGCATCCTCAGAAGACTTCTTCTAGAACTCCTGAGGATACCCAAATCTGTGGATGGCCAGGTCCTCCCATATAAAGGCACACTCTAATGGGCAAGTGAAAAGGAGGTGTCAATGGCTGACTTCTCTTTGATGTCTGACTATTTCCTTGAGATATGTCTTTTAATCTTACTCAGAGTGAAAGTTTGTTCCTTTTTTTGTGTGTGTTTGTTTGTTCAGAAAAGCAATTTTTCTTTAATTTGTTCTATTGTTTTTCCTATTCTCTAGTTGCTTTGTCTGACCTCTATTTCCTTTTTCTTATCAAGCTTAGGCTGATTTTATGTTTCTAATCTCTTAAGGTTTAGTGCTGGATCATGATTTGAGATCTTTTTCTTCCTTTTGTAAAATGTAGGCGTTTGTTACTGTAATTTCCTTTGTGTCCTGCTTGTGCACAGTCTCTTTAATTTATCTTGAAAGATTCAATGATTTCCTCCTTTGGTTTCTATCTTTGTTTCTTTGTTTCTTTCTTTCTTTTGACACATTTATAGTTGAAGAAACATTTAATTTTACATGCCTGTGCACTATTCAGCTATCACATTCATTCTCCTATGATCAAAGGAGAGGCTAGTTCAAGTTTTAATCTTAAATTTGTCAAGACCTAAAGTGTTCCATTGGAGGATGCATTTGAAAAGGATATATATTCTGCTGCTGAGGAGTCAAATGTTCTGATTATGGTGTCAAGTCCTTTCAGCATGCACTTGTTTCCTTATTGAGTTTCTTATTTTCCCATTTATATGGTGTATCTATTATTGGAAGTGGCATGGAATCTCACGCTACTGTGTGTGTGTGTGTGTGTGTGTGTTGTGTTGTTTGTTGCCTGAATTGAACTAAAGACCATTTGCACGCACTCTGCCCCAAACTAACTGACATCCCAGCCCTGGAAAGCTGCTATTCTGCAGATGCCTATTTTTCCCTTTAGTTCTACCAATGTTTGCTTTGTATATGTAGGTACACCTAATGATGGGTGCATACGTTGATACTTGCTGTATCTTTCTGAGAATTGATCCTTTTCTTATTGTTACCTGATGTCACTTTTTTATGTTTGGTCTTTTAAAGTTTTTCCTAATTTTCACAGAATCTGGTTTTTCGTACCATCACTTTCAGCTGTGAAGATCCTTATCTCTAAAGTGGGTGGATCTCTGATGGACTTTTGATGCAGTTGTTTTTAAATCTACCTAATCATTCTACTTCTTTCCACTGAAGAACTAATTGATTTACATTTGAAGCAAATGTACTACTGCTATTGTGTTGCTTTCTGCCTTTCAGTCCTTTGGGATTCCTTTTCCTCTCTTGTTTTTATTTGTGTTTCACTGATTATTTTATAGCAGTCTGCTTTAATTCTTTTTACCTTAGTCTTTCACGTATTTTCCTATAGTTATTTTTTTGTGGCCGCTCACATTAAAAGTTTGTTCATGTCACTCCGAGAATAGTGTCACACAACAGACAGGACTCTCCTCAAACCTAATGCACAGTCAAGTGGAGCAGTCAAAAGTACGAGAATCATGTCACAAGTACGAGAAAGCTAGTCACATCAATGCCAGTGCAAACCAAGTTTGTATAGGACTGTAAGATCTACAGCTTTCCTTACCCTGGATCTAGCCAGGGGACTTATCCTACCCTTCGAACTATAGTAAGAGCTCTACTATATTTCAGATACAATTTGTAACTTCAGAGTTTTTCCATACTGAACAAGTCGCCTGTATTAATCTGTTTACCATCGCTACAAACAGACTGCACAGTGATCAGCTTATTTAGAGGTTTATTTAGCTCAAAGCTATGGAGCTTTGTGTTGCCATCTGGTCATTATCTGGTCAGAGCCACCTTATTGAGTCAGGGCACGCAGAGGATGTCACGCATGTCACACGGAAAGACAATGAGCGAGCTGTGCTGGCATTTGTTTCTCTTTTCTTCTCCCCCTCTTTCCGCCCCTCCTGTCCTTATTCTACAGCCACCCTAAAGCTCATCTAATACCAATTATTTCTCAAATGACCTAACTCCACCTACTATTAGCAGATTACTTTGGGGATTATTTCTCTAAACTTGAATTCTGTGGACTAAACACACTTACCCTAAAGTAATACCCATGAATATAAACAAAATTTAATACTGTTTGACAATTTACATGTCCTTAGTCCTTTCCATATTATTAAATTGTGGGTTTTTTATTTTCTTTCTGAGATAGGGTATCATGTAGCCCAGGCTAGCCTTAAAATCTGTCTACGTAGTCGAGGATGAGACTGAACTCTGGATCCTCCTGCTTCTACCTCTGGAGAATTGCAGGGGTTACAGCTATGTTCCCCTATACTTGACTTCAAATTATTTAATTTAACCTGTAGTTTTGTTCTTTAGAGGAGGCATGGTTACATTATTGCCATGCCCTGTGGGATTCTTAGCACCAAGAAATCAAGGCTGTTCAGTTTCCTAAGACCCACATTGTGATTTGTGGTTAGTGCTTGGGCTCAGGCTGGAGTCACCTGAAGGGATTTACTACTCCAGGGATCCTGGTAGAACCAGGAGTTACTCCCGAACTGGGAAAGAACTGAGTGGTTTGTTTGTATTTAGTTAAAGTATTCCACGTTTATTAGCTATCAGCTTAATTTGCGGATGATACTGCAGGTGTGGAAAGGAATGAGATTAGAATTTACAAGAGAGTGTAAGTATTGGTCCATTTATGTGAGTCTTTGCCTGGCTGCTCTTCTGAAGCTAGACACTTTTGGCTTATTATACAGCATCAAAGAAAGAAGAAGAAAAGTGTTCATTTCATCTTTCTAAGACTTAGGTTAAGTCCAGCTTCTTTTTGCCAACCCCACCTAGCTAGTAACATCCATGTTATTTCAGCCATTCTATACATGACTTTAAAGGCTCTCAGGTAGGAGGTGGTAAGGAAGGGGTGTGATTGATAGACTACTCATTATTTGGGGGAGTATGGCAGTTTTCATTTCCTTGCTTAAAAATGTTCCCTCATGGAAGTGGGGGGGTATTTAAAACTTTTTTTTAGTCATCAGTTTCAAAAAGAATATTAAGTGCATATTCCATTTATTTTTAGAGTTTCTGCTCTTTCTAATATGTGTCACTGCTTTATTATCTTATTGTGGTAAATATTAAAGCTAGAAAAAAAACCTATGATGATTATGTAGCAGCTGACTTTGGAAATGAATGTCATTTTAAATTGGCTTCTTTGGCATTTATTAGTAATTCAATTTTACTCTGTGTAATTATGAGATTATAAATAATTCAAATTAGAGTAGAAATAGAGTCCTCATGCATCTCCAGATCCATCTCGTACTTTCAGACATGTCAACCTGTCTTAAAGGCCCAAAAACTCCTTTGTCTTGTTACACAAATTCTAATCAATCAAGTGTTTTAAAAATGTTCCTTGCTTTCCTCATACAACCAGCCATGCCTTCAGTTTCCTCTCATAAAATATATTTTCCTTTATACTGTTGGCATTTATCCCCAGTGTTCATAAGATGAACCTTGAAATAAAGATTAGAATGACTTCTCATGAAGTATAACCTGTTACCAATCAATCACACTTTTAATTTTTATTTTAATTTCGGAAGAGTAGATTTCATGTAGATCAAAGTGGTTTGAAGTGTTTCACGTATGAACAGATGGGGGCTTTAATCTTCCTTTTGCTCTATTAATAGAATCTAATATTTAACTATTAGTGATACCTTTGGCCTATAAATATCAGATCATGAACAAACTCAAGAAAATATACGTCAAGGTATTTATTAACCAGCAGAAATGAAATGTTTTAGATGAACATTGACAATTTCCTGGGATACTTTCACATTTATTGTGGAAGAAAATGATGTTTCCATCATAATTCTATTATGAGTTCACTGAATTTTTAAAAGCTAATCTCCAGGATGTGGTATAAAGGGTTTTAGGAAGCCGCCCTAGACCCTCAGTGATGGGGAAGAGGGTAGAGGTTCACAGAAGTGGCAGAACTCTTGGTCTCTTCCCTCTTCAACTTCTAAGGCTCTGTTTAAACCTTCTCAAAAATCTATTTTTTCAAATAAAATCCCATATGAAGAAAGCATATCCAGTTCAAGGAACAGTGGCATCTGACAAAATATTCTAAGTGGAGAATAAATATATTTTTCTACAATGTTATTATCACTAAGTTCTTCTCAGTGCAAGTTAGCATTTTTCCACCACTAAAATAAAATATATTCAGTCGGAAAGGGTTATGGACTTTGCTTCCAATTATATGCCATGCACTAAAAGATAGAAATGTGGAGACAGTAAAGAGAGCATTGGCTGCCAGATATAAGGGGTCAGAAGGATGGACAAAGGATTTTTGGGGGCATTGAAGCTATTTATTATAATAGAACACATATGTACATGCTTGTGCATGTATATGCACATACATACACACCCACATACACCCTCATACACTTTTTGCAAAATAAAGTCTTATGTTCAAGTCCTAGGTTGGACTTGAACTCATAATCCTCCCTCCACACCTTAGCATTCGGAGGGCTACCACTGCAAGCGGTATGAACTACCATGTCTGGTCTCACATCACAATGCTTATCAACAGCTATAGAAAACACAATTAAAGCGTGAATCCTAAAGTAAGATAAGGACTTTGAGAGATAATGATGTACCAATTTAATTTTCTTATGTATAGCAAACACATTCTGGTGGTGGATGTTAACAGTGGTAGAAGCTGTGTGTGTGTGTGTGTGTGTGTGTGTGTGTGTGTGTGTGTGTGTGTGATTTTTGTAACATCCATTTGATTTTGCTATGAACCTGCAATTATGCTAAGCATTTAAGTCAATTAAAAACAGGACTTAGCTGTACTATTAAACAAATAGTAGTTAACTTCTTAGAATGTATTATATCTCCAAAAGTTTGCTACTGAATGATGGAAGGAAGGTCATGTAGTAATCTGATTCTTTCAAGGGGAGGGCAGGAGGCCTAGGCATCTGTCCAGAAGGTCTGGGCCTGATCTTCCAAAGGCTTCTGTGACAGTGCCAATAGCAATTTTCTCCTAACATTGACTTTAAGTGATGAGTATTGTCTGGGCATAGTGAACACAAAAAAAGGTAACTGACACATTTCCAAACAAAGAGACCACTTTAAAGAAGAAAGATTAGTTGTTTTCATATTTTTTTTTCTTTTCTTTTCTCAACAAAGTGCATAATTTATTTTCCGCCTGTCTTCATTTTTCCTTCAATATTTGTAATTTGCATGGGCATGCGTATTTAAAATGTAACAAGGATTCAGTGTGATCCTTGTAAATGCTTTCTATACTAGAAATATATGCTGTGGATGGCCCACAGTGGAGATAATTTGTATGCTGCTCATTAGGATTTGACAGAATCAGTCTTGACAATTTTCATAGGGGTTCTTAGAATTTCTTACAAGCTCGACTTCATTTGCAAACTATGCACTCTAAAAGCCCACCCTGGGTCTCCCTGTGACTTCGTGTTCTCATCACAGAATTTCCCTACTCACAGTGGCTTTCAGCTTTTGTGTACACTAAGCATGCTTGTTGAACAGGTCTGTTGCCTTCTCTTCTATTCAACCCACTGCTCCACGAAAAATACAAAACTTCACAAAATTCAATGGGCACATTTAGTATTCTAGAGAAACAAAGGAAAAAAAAAGTTAATAGTTTCCTAAAGTCCCTGTGATGGTTATTGTTAACTGTCAACTTGCCAAGATCTGGAGTTACATGGGAGATGGGCCTATGCTTGTGCCTGTGAAGAATTACCTTGGTTAAGTTAACTGACATGGAAATATCTCTTTTAAATGAGGGTGGGATGGTTCCCTAGGTAGGGATCCTGGACAGTACTAAAGGAGAAAGGGAGCTGACTGCTCTCATCCATTACTCTCTGCTTCTTGACTGTGAAGACACTGATTGTTTATTTCAAGCTCCTGCTGCTGTGACTCTCTGAGATGATGGTCCGAGTCCTTGAACTGTGAGCCAAGATTAACCCTTTATCTTTTACACTGCATTTTTAAAAATAGTTTATCACAACAACAGGAAAAGTAAATAAGGCAGTTGTATAACTCTACATCGTAACTAGTAGAAGCTTGTAAATATCAGCAGTAAAATGAATAAATGGGCAGATAGATAAATGGGGGAAAATCACCCTTAAAAAGTCTATTTCATAATTTATGATAGCATTAAGTCCCTTAGGCAAGATAATAACTCCCATGGAATGAAGGAAGCTGACCAAATATCCCCTAAATAATCACAATACCAAATAAAAGTGTTGCAATCTTCCAGATACTCTCCTAGTTATGAAGGCCCTTAGATAGTAGAGTCAAGGTTGTGTGACTCATGAAGAGCATGGCAGTAAAGTTACAGACTGAGACTAATAATGGTTGTATTGTGGGATGTTGGCATCCTCCAGGAAGAAATGCTATCTTGTTGAAACACCCACACTGTGTTCATCGCACACTGTGAAGGCTGTTAGATGTTATAAACCTAAGAAAATGGATAGAGCCTCATTAGCTAACCATTTCTCTGTCTGCCCATTAAAACAACAGATGACTAGCATGGCAGCTACATGAAATTGTAATGATAAAGTCAAGAAGACATGTTCTCAGGTCTGATGACCATAGAAGATGACGCACTGAAACCTCACATCCACCTACCCTGAGCTTTTGAGTGCCTCCTTGAAGGGTCTACTTCTATGGATGTCGCTGGACTTACATGGGCTGGATTACTGAATAAGTGATGAATGTTTCTGCCAGCAGTAGTGTATCATCTACATGAAGGAGATCTGATGACAGGTAACATTGAGTCCCACTCCTCCCATCATTCAGCTTGTTAGGAGACTAAGCACAAAGAAAGTCTCACCCCCCCTCCTCTCATGTTTGGTGTTTCTAGGGCAACAGTCCAGTGATGGTCTACTCTAGTTCAAATGAGGACAACTATCTGTGACTGAGGCTTATACTTTCTTCTTAAAGGAAACCAATGTTGGTAACATCAATTAGACAAGATGAAGTTTTCCTTATTTATAGAATATTACGTCTGCCAAGAGCAGTCCAAGGTGGGCTGGAGAGGTGGTGGAACTGTTAAAAGCACTTACTGCTCTTCCAGAGAACATAGGGTTCAATTCCCAGTACCCATGGTGATCCACTGCCCTCTTTGGGCATCAAGCATTCATATGGTACCCATACACATTTAAAAAAAACTTAAGGAGGGCTAATATTGATCCAGGGTTTGAGGGTACAGTCTACCATAGCGAGGAATGGCAGGAGGAGTGAGAAGAGATGGTTCCATTGCATATGGAGTCTAGAAGCCAAGTGTGACCAATGCTGGTTTCAATGTGTCTAGGTCTCCAGTCCCCAGAATAGTGACAACGACATTTAGGATGGGTTTTCCCAGGTCAATTAAGCCAATTAGGAAGCTTTTTTGCAGACATGCCCAAAATTTGTAATCTAGATGATTTTAGATCATCTCAATTTAACAATTCATATTCAGCGTCACATCTACCATGTGGTACCTACTTCAACTGTGCGGCCAAGAAAGGGCCACTGTGAGACTGTGAGCTCTTACAACTTCCTAAAGGTCACAGAACCAGCAAGTTACAGGGTCAGGATTCGACAGCTAGAAATCATTCAAACCAATGTATCCTAAGGACTCCTTCTCTTAATATTTTTTTTGTTGTGAACCTAGCCTTTAATGGCTGAGCCATCCTTCCACCCCAAGGATCCTTCTCTTGTAAGACTAAGACAGTAAGACATCCATACACAAACACCAAGAAAAAAGAGCCATATATTCATGCTTACTATGGAATTACTTGCTGTCTCAAAGATGTCTACAAATGTGGAAAAAACTCAGATGGTCACATGTGAATAGTGAATAGGCTAGCACAGTCTATCCTCACAGTTGCAAAAAGGAACAAAGTTCTGCTATCCATTACAAGATGCATGCACCTTGACAGCAATATGCTAAGTGAAAGAAGCCAGTCAGAAGAAAACAAATCTTCTATAATTTCTATAAGTCATAGAAGCGGGAGGTAGAGTGGTGATCATCAGGGATACTGGGGAATTACTGTTTAATAGGCATGGAGCTTCAGTTTCATTAGATGACAGTATTCTTAAGAAGAATGAAAGGTGATGATAGTATAACAAGATTTATGTCAGCATCACTTAATTAACATAAGATGGCTTCTATTTTTCTCCCTTTCACAGTTAAAAAATGCAAAAATCCTGACATTTCTCATTCTCTGTCTATCTATCTATGTGTGTGTCTTATCTAAGTATGAGGAGTTATCTGTTCTGGGTTTGAATCTCTTCCCACCAATTCTTAGCCCTGTGTCCTGATAAATTAACCTCTCTGAGACTTAGTTTCCTCACCTATATGGTGACATGATTGTCCTCTATCCTAGGACAAATGTGAGGTTTATATGACACACTATATTTCAGTCAATGGAATCGTGCCTGACGTGCAATGGATGGTTCCAGTAACATTACCTGATCAACGAGATAGATGAAACTGTACTCATGAATACTCCAGCTCATGCAGAAGGCATCTGAAAGCTTTGTAGGAAAACATGTGCAACAGGACTAGATGAAGTCATTTATAAACAATGAAAATGTTTGATGAATACTGTTTGAAATATTCAAGATACTCAGCAGTTGGATCCTGAGTAGGAAGCTGGACCAAAGGAAAGCAATTTGCTAGCTTTGGAACACCAGGGAGGCCCTTGGATAAAATCCTATCTGGGGGAAGGAACGGGCATACGTTGTTTCCAGCCGAGAAAGCAAACGCCTGCTGGACAAGCATATTCCATTCAGAAAGGAGGAAACAAAATTCAGCTGGTTAGCATCTGGTCAGCCTCCCTAATATAGGGGTGGGAACTGCTTGCTAATTGTCCCACAAACACTGATCTAATGGCTTTTTTTTTTTTTTTTTTTTTTTTTTTTTTTTGCACTTCCATCTTGCCGTGCCTGTGCCTCTTGGCCAGGATGCAATTGTGCAGAAATTCCACAATGAGGGCCGCACAATGAGAGAAGGGTGCTCGAGCAGAGAATGACGCCCCTTCACCCATAATTCTATTTCAGAATGGCTAATTTCAGAGGCGATGGTCTCGCTCATTGAGTTGGGCTGCATGAGACCAGGAATTACCCAGCAGTGGCTGCTTAGCTGAGACCCACGGTCGCTTAATTAGGATTCTGGCACGGTAGGTGGGAATATTGACTATTGCTGTGAATAGTAAATCATAAATGTTAAAACACATTCAATCCCAGAAATAACTGTGCAAAAGTTCTCATAGCATAGATAATCGAGCAATTATGAGGATAGTTACAGGACTCCCAGACCATGGTGGCTTTGTTGTGAGACCTGTCCTGCTCCGAGCTACAGTCTTATTTATCTCCGCTTCATTTGTGTGTGTTTTACTCTACTGGATAAGAGTAAATGTTCAATATAAGCTTTAGTGTTAGACACAGAACATGTGGTCTGTGGTTTAAACTTAGAATTTAAAATTTTCAAATGGTTGGTTAAAACTGCAGCACTAAAAAATTGTCTGAAAGATAAAAACAATGGAAGTATCTTCAGTCTATTATGTGTAAGCTCTAGCCTGGGAACATGAGATAAGGATTTTTTTTTAGCCTTTTCGATGCCCATTATAGTTCATTTTTCTGTTTTATTTATTTATTTTATTTTTGAATCCTAAATTATGCATCTGCGATTTCAGAAATTTGTGATGATTTTAGGTTGGGCCAAGTCTGGTATTTTAGGTAATAATAAAAATGACATATCACGTTGTAATTTTAAGAGTGAGTTCATAAACACATTTTAGGACCTTCATGTGAAATATTATCTGATTTCATTTTGCTGATAATGAAACTTAAGTCAGAGTTCAGTGAGATGGTTCAGGTGCTTGTGTCATGCATCTGAGAAGCTGACTTCAATTCTTGAAATCCAAATAAAGTTAGATAGAAAGAACTGACTCTATATTCTCCACACATGTAGCTTGGCATGCCCCTCTACCCCATTATTACATATAAATCACACACACACACACACACACATACACACACACACACACACACACACACACACCATCACCACTGCTACCATCATCATTAGCAACAGCAGCAGCAGCAGCAGCCATTTTAAAAATCCAATGTCCCAAGCTGGGTCTCAGAAGTGCAGTGATACAGGAGTACTTCGTACTCATTTGAGTCTTTGTGCAATGGATGAAACAAGTCTTTGCTATTGAAGTGAGCCCTTGGGAAGAAGTACCTTTCTTTTGGGGATGAAAGCAGTCTGAAATAGAGGCCAACAGGGCATTACCCTTACCTTACAACACATTCAGAGTGATTTCCCACATGAGTTGTACCTGCGTGCATGCACTAGCTTTTCTTTTCCCTGAATATCTCAGCAAAAGAAGTAACAGCAGTGGTCACAGGAGGGCACAGGGGTTCACCTTGGTATTGTTTCCCACTCACACCTCCTAGTCAGGCAGACAATGGCACCCAAAGTCAGCTTTCCCACCTGTTTTGGGAGGAGGCTTTCAGACAATGTTGCAGAGCATGTACTTGAACCTAGGTCTTAAAGGCCATGAACTGCAATATTTCACCCCTGAAAAAGCCCTTCTTGTTCATGTCCAATGGAGGAGGAGAGGAGCAAGGGCTTGGTTCAGTCTGCAGAGCAGCCTGCCTCTCAAGCTACCTCTGGGAGTGCCGGGCTAGGAACCAAAATTCTGAGCATAACACATTACGGAGAGGATTAGAATCTGGCTTGAGGCATGCTGCAGATTTGGCCAAGAGTGAGTGAGAAGAAACCACTGCAGAGTCGGGTAAGAGCAAGAAGGAATCGGTTCCCAGGAAGGTTCGTTTCTGATTATGCACTTGGAAGCATCGGGAAACGCAACATGAGCCACCTAAGAGAATTTCCATGTGAGCTGGGGAGATGGAGCATTTGGTAAAGTGAATAAATTGTTTGCTTTGCAAGCACAAGGACCTGGGTTTGGTCCCCAGAACCTGTGTAGAAAAGCCAAAGGTGGGAATGGCAATGTGCACTTGTAATCTTAACATGGATGAGGCAGAGGGGTGGATCTGGTCAGTCATCATTGCTTAATTGACAATCTCTAGGCCAATAGGAGACCTTGTCCCGAAGTAAGGTGGGCAGTCATCCCGAGGAACAAGACACCTAAGTTGTCTTCTGCCCCCCCACATGCACACACATGTGCACATATTGACTTGCACACATGTGTGTACCTATACATACATCACATACATACCCAATGACAGATGTGCAACTTCGCACCTTCCTATATACATTCAGAGAATACCAAATAACTATATCCTACATCATATGACCTATTAAACGTCTACTTCTCTCTCTCTCTTTCTCTCTCTCTCTCTGTGCATTTTCACAATTAGTGTTTCAGTCATGATTTATTTTTAGTAAATTGACAATGGATCAAGTTGTTGCGAGGCTAGAATCTCCCAAGGAGATAAATCTGGAAGTAGCCCAGCTACAAGACAAGTTCTCTCCACTGTCCTGAATAATTTTTTAAAAGAGGATTCCCAAAAAAACCTCTACAGACCAGACATTTAAAGCATCCACTCAGAGATCCTATGCCTAATGCTACTGGGATAAGCTTGAAATCTTTATCTCTTGTGTCACAGAACATTTAATAGTTTCGCTTATAAATGTGTTTCTCAATTTGTTCAAAATACAGTACCTTATGCTATATGGCATTAAGTGACCTATATAGAAGAAAAATGGTGGGAAGGATATCGTAGTTGCTATTTAGTCACAAGGAAACAAGGCACCAGTATTGACATGAGCTCTGAGTATCTAAAATCTTTCAGTTCATCCAAAGCTGGCTGAGGAGGTCTGCAAGAGAGTAACAAATATAGCCCCACACTAAGCTTTCTGTCCTTTGATATGGATTCACTTATATTCTTTGGAGGGTTTCAAAGGCAAATGTATTTCTCTAAAGTTTATATTTCTTCCCTGAAATTCCACCAATGGTAGTCCTGGGTTTAACTGCAGATATTAGGTTATTGCAGATATTATTATGTTAGCTGAACTCATTGTTTATCTCCTGCACCTGCCACTCCATCCATTCCATGGAGTGCAAACATTAAGCCTGCATGGACATTTTGTTTTGTCTCTTATGGTTGTAAATGCTAGGCCCCAGTAGCTACAAACTTATGAGACTCTCATACATACCCTGTTATTCTCCGTAGTCCTTCCAATCTATGCCTCAAGCCCTTGATGGTTTTTAAGGACTGTCGTGGTTTGAATAAGAATGTCCCCCATCATCTCAGACATTTAATGCTTGGTACCCAGTTGCTGGAGCTGCATGAGGAGGCTTAGGAGGTGTGGCCTTGTTGGAAGGAGTACCTAACCGAGGGTGGCCTTTGAAGGTTTACACACTGCCTCGTGCTTATGGCTTAAGATGTAAACTCTCAGCTTTCTATTCCAGTTGCTAAGTCTGCCTGCTTCTGTGACAGTGGCGGACTCTTCTCCCTCTGGAACTTTCAGGCAAAGTAAGTCCTTACTTCTACAAGATGCCTTGGTCATGGTGTTTTATTATAGCCAAAGAAAAGTAAAAGTAACTAACAAAAAAGACTCTGTAACATCATTTTTTTATGATTCCTTCTTTCCATCACATACTTTTTCATGGCGGTCTGCACAGTATGGCCTGGCTAACTTATAGGCACATGATACTCCCACTGTACTGACAGTTCCCACACATGCTGTGCTCATTTATGCTCCCCCTTCAAGATCATCAATCCAGACAGCCCCTATTCCTCGTTTGAGCGTGTCACTTTCTCTGTAGACATTCTTGACTCCTCCCTTCCCTTAGCTGGTGTTGAAATTTCTTGCACTAGCAAGTTGTGTCTTATACATCTTCTTCCAACCCGTGACCCTGTCTTGGTGACCACATACATCATGTTTATGACTTTTCCTAACAATTGGATTGTAGGAAGTTGCCTGTGGATGAAGGGCATGCTCTGTTGTCAATAGCCCCATTGCACCAAGCATGATGTCTAAAAACTATGAGGTCTACTCAGAGGCATGCCCTAGATTTTCCTCTCCCTGTCTTTCTTAGTGCTCCTACAAGGTAGGGCAAGGAGCATTGAACAGTGATGATAATAATGATAGTCTGGCTGTGCCAAGTCAGCCTCCCTGAAGAGCCAGGGAATCAGAGCAGAAGAGAGAAGTGGATCAGAGAGTCTTCCAAGCCTGCTGACTGACACATAACCAGGATAATGGAAAAATGAGTCAGGGCAGAGCTACTTGCTGTTTCATCTCCAGTGCCTGGCAGAGTCTCTGTCGTGGAAATTTGCAACTGACTATTGTTGAATACATGACAGATGGATGGATCGACAGAATGAAAAATGGATTGGCCTGACTGTCATGTCCTTCCCATTTCCAACTTCCACTCTCTGTGCAACATGTGTGTGTAAAATACAGATGTGTTCTCCAGACAAAGTTGAAAATTTTGCTACTGGAATTATTGTTTCACAACAAAACCACAGATAAAACATAATAAGGGACTGGAAAGATTGCCCAGTGTTTTGGAACACTTGCTGCACATACAGAAGACCCAGGTTCAGTTGCCAACACATACACTCAATGTTTTATAACTGCCTGCAACTCCAGCTCTAGATGATCTGGTCCCTTCTTCTGGCCTCTGAGGGTTCCACACGCAAGTGACCGACATTCACGCAGACACATATATTTACAATACCAATCTTAAACATAGAGCATAATGATAGCTATTTATGCTTTAAACAAGTAATACCAATAGATTCTGAGTTACTGAAATAAATCTCCCATGTACCGAAAGAAATAAAATTCTTGGGAAACCTGTAGACCTCCTGCCTGAGAATCCTGTCATTTTTTAATCTTATAATTAACTGTTGAGTAGCTGCTAGAATGAATTTCTCTTGTACATCATTCTTGCAGATAGTGACTCCGGGTGGACTTGGGGAACGTAGGTTTGGTTACCAGACAAACCCAGAGCTCTGCTTCCTACGGCCACACAGATCAGGAACAGACAGGAGGCCCCAACTCTGAACTGTAAGAGGTGGGATATGCTTTTCCTTCTGGTTTATGTTCTTACAGCTGATCTTTTAGGCCCTCTCTTCTTTTTCCAGAGAAGGACAGCTAATTTTATCTTTATCTATGACTGACACTGCCTTAGTCACTCACCGAGAAGGAGGACAAAAGCCAGTGGAGAGAAGAAAACAACCCAGAATAGGGTCTTTCTTGGACTGATTTGTATCAGGTTTTGAACAATTTGGGGTATGATGGCAAAGGAGACAGGCAAGCACTTGTAGGCAAGGAGAACAAAGGGACCCCCCCCAATCTGTAGTCTGTATACTAAAGCAAACATCCTGGAAGCCAAAAGCCTTTCCCTTTTTCCCCTCTCAGGTATCTGCACCTTGCGATCTGCCCTAGCTGTTCCTGCCATCCATGCAGGGAACATGTTATAATGCAAATCAGTGCTGCCAACATGACTCATTATTTTCCTCTCAGAACGGGATATGAACACATCAATTATGTGTCAGTCAGCTTCTAAACACAAACCTTTGTCGCACTGACTTCCACTCTGCTTTTGCATTTTCAGGGTTCTCCTGACTTCTGCCCACTGGGCTGGCTCCCCACATTTTTTTTTACCTATTATCTTCTCACTTTAGCACTTTTCCTAGACTTTCCTTCTATGAAACCATTTGACATGCAGGCTCGGGGAGGTCACGCTCCCTGGGTACTCACCACTGCTTGTAGTCTGCATCACAGTTGCAGTAGTATTTGGGATCTGTGCAGTTGCGCTCAATGCCACAGGCACACTTCTGAATTCCAGGCTCTGAGCCTCCCCAGTAGTAATGCTTTTCATTGGCTTTGCCAACCCACCAAGTGTAAGGGCTTCCATCTGACAGAAAGGGGAAAGCCACAGTTAGAGAGGGGCCTAAATTGCATCGTTACAGTAATATCACCTTTGCTATCTCTTCCTGGGAGGCATAGCAGTCTCTGATGGACCAAATGACACATGTCCATCTTTAAAGTAAAATTAGTTAAATAATAGGAATATGTAACTTAAAAAATCAGACAGAACATCAAATTTCAAGTTTCTCCTTTGTTCCATATATCTTCTTTGATGACATTTAAGCACCTATAATTTAGATATTAATCCATTGAGTTGGAATCCTGGAATGCATTGAAGGCATATGGGCCATTCTGTAATACACAACTAACTCCATAGTTGACTTTGCTTTTCTGTGAACTGATACAAATATGGAGATAAAAGGTAACTAAAGGTAAGTGTGGGCTTTGTCATGTCTTAAGTTTGACCTCTTAATTTTACTCATGAAGAATTTTGATCTAGAAAGGCCAAACCATCTTTTTATTACCCAGTAGATTAATACCCAACATCAAAAGTCTGAGACTATATCATACATCACTTGCTGTTATGAAGTCAGTTCTCTGTGTCCACAGCTTCTATGTCCATGCAATCAACAAGTGTAAATCAAAGATGTTTGGGGAAAAACAAACAAGCAAACAAACTTGCCTTTGCACCAAACATACACAGACCACTCATAATGACTCCTTTAGTAACTGTGTAATAACTATTTACATAGCATTTACCTTGCATTAGCTATTAGGACTGATTTGGAGGCACAACACATTAGAGACTATGTGGGTACATAGGCCATATAAAGTGTTGCTCCATGTGATATTAGGAACCTGAATATCTTGTCTACAGATGTTGGGATCTGCAGGAGTTCCTGGATCCAAATCCCATACCTCTTCCATTCATTTAATCATCCCTTTCCCTGATCATCAAACTCCATTGTGTTTCTATTATGTGCCAGTCAGTAGAACAGTGGAGGAGATATGCAGGTTGGGGAAACAGATGGATAAGTACTATAAACTTGGGAAAGGAAGTGAGGTAAAGGAGATCACGTTTAATGTTTTCGCTGAGTTGTATCTTGCAGGGTGATTGGATAAGATCTCAGTGAACCAAATATAAGAGGAGGAAAGAAGTCCTATATCAGATGGAACAGTAGGTAACAATTCATACAGAAGAGTTTTATACGTAAAATGTATACAGAATCTAGCATGTGCTGTAGAGTAAGGCTGGGGAGAACAGTTAGGGAGTGTAGCAGCAGAAGACAGTACTAGACAGCCGATGAAGGGTGAGCTGTAAAGTCTTTGTCCAAATGAGAAATTGTTTCACGCTGACTACTTCTTGCTCTTCAAGGCTTCTTCTCTGCAGCTTACAAAGCCTGAACTTTATCCTGAGATAATGGGAGAGGCCACTGAAGGATCTGGAGCAGAAAAACATTACTGTTCAATGTGGGCTTTAAAAATCTAGAGTAAGGTAAGAGATGAGTTTCCATGTGATGAAACCGGGGAGGGCAGATGTGAAGATCTGTTAATAACAGAGAAGATAACTAATAACATGTAACTAAGAGAGGAGGAACAGGAAACAGAAGGCATTTGGGTAGCTGGAGTCGGTGGGGTTTGGGAGAGGAGGGGAGCAGAACTCTGGGCTTCTGGTGTCAGTAACCAAGAACACTGGCATGCTCCATATGGGTAGGAAAGACAGTATGAAGTTCAACAGAAGTTGAAAAAAGATGAAGCGTCTAACACATACTCCAGGCAATTGGATGCAGAGATCCTGCCCCAGAAGCATTTCCTGAGCTGAAAGTCTTGTTTCAGGAACCATCAGAGCAAGTTGGAAAATACTGGGAGAGGCCCAGACATTTTGTGGGATCTTTAAGACGGTAGCATTGCAAACCATGCTTGGATTCCACAGAAGGCTGCCGGGAAGTGGGAAGGAAAAAAACCCACTTAAAGAGAAGAATAGTATGGAGGCAGAATGGCTGAGGGACGACTGAGAAGATGCTGGCCATGGGGCATTTTTCTTTTTCCTTCCTTCCTTCCTTCCTTTCTTCCTTCCTTCCTTCCTTCCTTCTTTTTTCCCTGTAATCTTTCTTTCTAATTTATTTATTTATTTTTCTTATTTTATCTATCGATCCTGGTTCCCTCTCCCTCCCTCTCTCCCACCCTCCCATACCCTCCCGACCACCCTCCCATCCCACCCACCTCCACTCCACAGGGAGTGCCCAGAGCACTCATTGTGAAACCTCCCTTCTTAACGAATCATCTAAGTATTTTATATCGTGTGCCAATCGTAACTACAACACTGCCCAGAAACACTCTGGAACCCACTCACCTTGTTTAACAGAAACTTTTATTTATTGTCAATGGCATCATTTCCTCTATTCCTAGCTCTGCTGATACCCATTCTCTTTGATTCTGTGACTTGCTGTGTTAGGATCCTGATGCAATTGCAGTGATGCATTCAGGTATGGGTGTGTCGTCGGTACATAATGCGATCTCCTTCCTGCTTTCCCTTTCTGCCAGTCTCTATTCCCATTTTATTGTTTCTATATGGAAATAACACCATTCTTGAAAAGGAAGAGAAATGTGCAATAGGGTAAGAGTGTGGAAGAATTTGAGGGTATGGTATGAGAACCGATGACAGAGGAAACCAGGACTTATGGGATTAATGGAGGCAGTAATCCAAATAAGAAGTCTACTAAAATCTCTAGGTCTGTGGGTGAAATTACTTCACAAGAGTCTACCTCTGCCTGTCCTTTCAGGATGTTAAGTACACACTTGTATCTGCCAGTGCTCCGAAGAAAGATATGGGAGAGCCTCACATTCTTCAACTGCCAACTGCGTAATCACAACATCTAAACAAATAACATCATAATTACCATGATGGAATACACACACATTTCTGTGATAATGAGTGGGAGAGTGGGATATTTTCCCCTCAAGAACAGTTCTGTTTAAATGTAGGCAGTTTAAAGCCACTAAAATTTTTTTTTCTGGATCCAGGGTTATGTTCCATGTGATGAGGGAACCAACATTTGAACTTAAAAAGGAACCAGTTGGGCATTCTAGTCCATATAAATACCCTGATCTCACTCAATTGAGAAAGTTTACTGTTTTCCGTGTAATGATCATCATGGGGGAACTTAAAATAAGAAACTGAACTTGATTTGGTAGGTAGCTGAGAGTAAGAAAGATCTGACCTGTTTCAAGGGGAGAGAGAAGCCAGCTCTCCAAACTAGGGCCTGATGGGGGATGTCCTTCTGTATGCTGTGAATATTTGTTTCTCTTATTGGCTGATGAATAAATGCTGATTGGACAGTAGCCAGGCAAGAAGTACAGGCAGGGCTACCAGATGAGGAGAATTCTGGGGAGAAGACAGAGAGTCACAAGGGAGATGCCATGTAGCTGCCACAGGAGTAACATGCCATAGCATTACCAATAGGCCACAGCCTTGTGGCAATACATAGTTTAATAAAATTGGATTAATAGTTAGAAAGAAGCCTGAATCACTGGCCAAACAGTGTATAATTAATATAAGCCTCAGTGTGTTTATTTGGGACTGCAAGACTAGGCGTGACAGAACCTCCATCAACAAGCAAGCAGCTGTGTTCTGTCCAGAGGCGCCCTGTCTCAGCAGAGAACACATTTGGGTTTGAACTCTGTATTCCAATGATTTTGCTTTAAGGTGTCTTCTCTTTTTGTCAGGGTCGGGGAAAATACCAGAGTCCACAGTACAACAATACAATATCGCTTTATTTTTGTAACATCCACTTTTTTTTAAAGGCTTGCAAAGTATCATTTATGGGAACTGTCTAGTCTTTGCCATCCTAGGAAAAGTTGAGATCATTTAGTTTTTGAGGTATAGTAGGTCAGCTTGTGTCTGTCTCTGGCTATGTGACCATAGAAAGAGGATTCTGAGAAGATGCTGAATCGGCTCTGCATGGGAATTCCTGAAGGAATCTATTTGCAGAGATCCACAGACTGATGAGACGGGGAAAGGTTGGGAGGTTGAAGATCTACAGGCAATTTATCTTATGTAAGGCTAAGTTCTGGCTTTCTGGACTACCCATCCCTTGCCCTCCTCTGTCACATCTTGTGACAACAGATAAAACCTTTCAGAACCAATTGACTTAGCAAGCAACTAGTTCTACCCATCTGATGGTAAGAATGCCATCAGATAGTGTCTTAGGACTACGAGAAAGCTTCCCTCATTGTGATGCACCCACTAATGCATTTTAAACTTGCCTTGATTCTGTAAAACTATAAAAAAAAACTTTGTGAAACTGCTTCTCCACATTGGAACATTGAATTTGTGGTAGTTTAAATCTTTGTTGCCATGGTCATTCACAATGGCTCCAGGATAAACTACCTTCTATTTCCTAAAGTGATTAAAAATGAGAACTAAAAAGATGACAGCTGTGGCTTTTGTGTCTACAGCAGGATGCACACAAAGCCAAATAGTGCTGGGCTGACCTTGCAAAAGGTACATGGGCCAAACTACACACACCCTAGCAATGTGGAAACTTTACATCCTTAGCTATTGAATCCAGTTTGAGTATTTCATTCTTTTAGCTGAGGATTGTTAGACGGTTTCTTCCCCCAGTAAATGTTGGTTGTGTCATTGATCTAGGAAACTAGGAGGTGTAATACTTTCTGACTGTGGGAGAGGGATAAACCATACACAAGTAGAAGTGGAGTCAATGGACGGGATGGCAGGAAGCGTCTTATGCAGTCCACGGCAAAAATGCTCAGTAAAAGAATTCTGTATCTCAGACCTTTAACTTTATGTCTGTTCTTTCCAGTGGCCAATTGGAACAACTCAGCACTATGTTCTTCTTGTCATTTCAGACAGTTATAGGGACTCACACTACCCATGAGCTGTCTATGGTTCAGCGTTCTTTGTGAAGATCACAGCAACGTCAACAAAAGGAGCAAGATAACATTCAGCCTCACCTTGGGAAGGAGACTATGAGATTGGGAGAGGAGGGACAGCTGCTCCCTGGGAGCACCTGCAGGGGCTGCCCAGACACTGGGGGAAGGAAGCTCAGTTGTCAGGTTTGTTTAGATGCACAGCAGCAACTGTCAGGTCCACAAAAAAGCCAGGCTCTGTATCAGTAGTGTGTGTCTACAGGCATTCGTATGTGTTTCTACAGCTGGATGTGCATTTTATGTGCTTGCATGTATGCTGTGTGTGTGTATCTGTATCCACAGGCCTGAGGTCAACTTTGGGTGTCATTCCTTAGGAGTCTACATCTTGGTTTTGAGTTGAGGACTCTCACTGGCCTTGAACTCATGGAAGCTATGCTGACTGGTTAGCAAGCTTGGCAAGGTCCTCTACCTTCCAGGCATTGGGATTACTATCTGGGGATCAAATTCACATTTGCATGCTTGCAGGGTAAGCACTTTAGCAATCGACCTTCCCTCCCATGCCTGAAATCAGTTTTGCAGGGAAAAACTCTTACTAGACAGTAGGCTAGAAAGAGGAGTTCTACAGTGGCATTTCTTCTGTTCGGTCTGAAGAGGTGACATGCCAGGGATCAGGGGAGAGCCTGAGAGGGACGTGATTATCAAGCCTCTTCTCTCTCTCCACCTTTGTTCAAACCACAACACTACTGTCTCAGTAACTAATGTTTCAGGTTAGGGGAATGCAAAGTTGATGTTACTGCATGCTCTTTCTGAGAAGAATAAATCAGTACCACAGGAAGTACATGACTTCTGGCATGGGCAAACCAACCAAATGTCAATAAGACAAACCTATTCCTTGGGGACAAAAAAAGGAAATTATACACTTTGTTATTCATAATGGCTAATTTGATTAAATCACTATAACAAAAGTAAATTATTAATTTTGTATATGTTTTATATTCAGCAAAGAAAGAGTTGTTCAATTTTTCTATGAGCAAAGAACTGTCTCATTTCTATGCTATCCTAATGAAATGCTGTTTTTTTTCTTTATAAGCCATTACTTACCTATTAGTTGGCTTTGGGGTAAAAACAGTTAAAAGCAATTGAAGTAGAAGGACTTTTAAAAGTTGAGAATATGAAGTGGCAAGAAAGAAAGGAATTATCTAAGAGTCCAGAAAGTTGTCTTTGACCTTAGACTCTGCAGATTCTAGTTAACTACATCATGTAGGCGAGTCACTCTATTCAGATGCCACATTCTAGGTTAATGAAACACTGGATTGTTAAGGTGAGCCACAGTGAATTAAATCAGCCAAGCATGGATCCACTTCAGATCAGATTGCATCACAGCAAGGAGTTCCTTAGTAGCTGGATGAAGAGAGAGAAAAGTGGGCACTTAAAGACTTAAGGAAACTACTAGTCTTGTTGATAACAAATTGTTGCAGAAGTACCAGACCTAATGCATGGAGACCTCCAGAAAATGTAGCCTGTACATGGGTTTTCCAGAATATGTTCTTTAGAATACAGGTCTGTATTATGTGTATGTGAAGTTTAACAGGCAGCTTAATTAGTATGCAGGCACGGGCTCAAAAAAGACTCAAGTTTGTGTCTGGGACATGTAATGAGTTTCACTTGTTCACTTCTAGAACATACATAAAACAATACCCCAAGGCTTCATAGTGCCCTAACTGAAAACATTTAACTATTGCCAACTTATCTTTTATGGACTCACAGGAGACTTTTTAGCAAGAGAGAACAGAAGATTTTCAGCTTGCCCACATCACCATGGTAGTAAGTACCCCCTGCTGGCAGCTCCTTTGCAGCCATTCTGCAAGGCCTGTAAATGTTCAAGGCCTCCAGTAAATGGCTGGATTCAACCTTTCAAAGTAATTTTTATTGCATATATTCAGATTGCAATGGGATAGACACACATAAAGAGTACAGTGGTCACAACTGGAGAGGAAGGTACAGTAACTAACTAATCTATCATCTCAGTCAGGGTTCTCCTAAGTAGCTCAGGCTTTGTTGTCTCCCTCTCTTCTATTTTTACCACTGCATTGCCTGGTTACCTTTCTTCCACCTCCTCAGTAAATATCACTGACCACTCTTATTTCATCACAGCCATCAAGTTACACATAATATGCTAAATAGTTACAGACTCCTGCATTGTGTATACAGAACATCCTGATACCAGGAAGAACCTTCCTTCTAATGAATGCTGTTGACCTAAACAAGAAGGGATGGTAGAGTCTGAGTGACAAGCTCCTCCCTGGTAGAGCAGGGTGAACATTTTGAGTCAATTTAGCTACCAGATTATTCTTCTTCAGATAATCTGGTAGTTATAGTTTCCAAGAATAGGCTGGAATCCAAGGAATTCAGACTAATGTAGTCAATGACTCCTGACCCCAGGAATGGGAAGTGGGAACTGACCACCAGCTCTAGAATTTTCTGGTTTAGAGTCAGTCAGTCTTTGACAAGTAGAGTTTGCAGAGCCAGTGTCTCAAGATTCTTCTAGAAGCAAGAGGCCCAGACAGTGGGAGATAACACAACAGAGAGAGATACAGGAAAGGGTTTCCAGTTTACCCTGTATCCTCTGGAGATTCCAGGAAGCAATGTAGATTCCCTGGCCTACAGGATAAGGTTGTGGAAAGAAGCTAAAAGGAAAACATTGAGGCTGCCATTGGTTACCTGTGGGATTTCCTACCAGACAAAGTCTACAATAGATGCCGACTTAAAGAAAGGACAGTGATGACTTTAGTTCATCGGACATCTGTATAGAAACAGGCCCTTACTACCTACAGTCTTAACTCTTCTCCCAGCATTTATATAACAAGGCACAGATAGTAATAAGGTATCATATCAGTCAGCTTTTCCTTGCCAAATATGTAGGAGAAGGGTTTCAGTGAGCTCATGTCTTTACAGGTTGCAGCCAATGGTTGGTTGGCTCCATTGCTTTTTAGTCTTATTTCCTCAAAAAACATCATGGAGGAGGGAGACAGCAGGGGAAACTAGGTCACAGATATTAAGAGGTGGTCACGGTATTTTTTTTTATAGAAGCACCTTCATTTAATTCATATTTTCAGCATAGTATAGTTATTACCTTTTTATTTTCAATTTCATAACCATGATTCCACATTAAAATGGATGTATTTTACTAGTTAAACTAAACACTTCATAAAAGTAAAGTGGAAAAGTACACACACACACACACACACACATTTGGTGTTATCTTAGATACAGAAGCATATAATTGCATGCTCCCTATAATTTTCTTGAGAAATCAATGTATTAAATTGTATGATGATATTCCCTTTTGTTTTCCAATCATCTAATTCTATGCCAGTCTCTGTTCAGGTAAAGACCAAATGAAAAAATGAACCCAGCAATGTTCTGCTGAGTTCATACTGCAGTGAAGAAAATGCATTATTTGAAAGCTCTGATATAAACATTCAATTTGATCATTAAAGGTGAACGTTTTATCTCTCTGTGATTGAATGTCACTAAACTCATCTGATTAGGGAAGACTAGAAATGAATGAAGTTGATTAGCTTAAGGTTGTATCTTTCAGAATTACATTGGATTTCACATTCTCTTCTTGATTTGAGTCAGGGCCAAATTTAGAAGTGTTGAAATGGAAGTTCAGATTGGACCTGAACTGAAATGTTAATTAATTAAGAATTAATTTTACTGAATAATATTTAAATTTATTTTATTGAATTGAACTTAATAGATTTCAATCATAGACCAATTTCACTGAGCAAAATTTGCTGCAGTTGAATCCAATCATTTGAATCCTATTCAAATGGATTAGATTAATTGGAATGGAATCAAGTGACAGATTTGATGGGAGTTCATAATTCTGGGCAAGCTTTAAGAGAGCAGGAAGGGCCAAGTCACTCCAAGTGAAATCAGCTTTGGTTTTCACGAAGGTCATTAGCATCATGGACCCTCAGGAGCTTGGTTTGTGTCTTTACATCAGAGGTCCTGGGAACAAACTATGAGTAGCGGTACGAGAGATAGGGTGGAACTGCACGTATTAGTTGATTCTTGTTTCTCTTAATTCTTTCCTTTTATTAAGTACAGTGTATTGTTTTATTTTGTATTAAAGATATTGGAAGATTGATAATCCCTAAAGTTATTAATTAATTTTAAAGTTTTAATTAAAATTTCCTACTCTTCCCTCTAACCCTTCCCATGTCTCCTCACTTCTTCCAATCACCTCAAATTCATGGCCTCTTTTTCTTTATTATTGTTTTACACACACACGCACACACACACACACACACACACACACATAAAAGCAAGCTGTTGCTTCCATTCAGTGTTGTTGGTTTCAGCTTCTATCCATTCACATTCTTCATATCCCAATACAGTGGCTCTGACCTACTGTTCATTGCTAACCTAACTGTCCTTGAGGGTTTCCCATGAATGGTAAAGTTATGGTGTTAACTACCACTTAAAACAAAATAGTTCATTTTCAATTTCTAAGGGAGCTTGTGTCCACTTACCATTTGATAAGATTTTAAAATTATTCTTTGTGATTTTGTTAAATGGTTTGTCAGACCTTAATTTATAGATATTTTCTGATAATGTCAGAAACTGTGATGTCATCATATATGGCACACACATATAATATACATATGAAGAGAGAGAGAGGGAGAAGGATGGAGGAAGGCTTTGTTACTTGGCTGAGGGATTTTGTGACTATGTGCATGAGTGCTATTGGTCTATAATTTCCCCTTGTGTTGCTATCATTTATGTTCTTGGTGTCAAGCTGATACTGACCTAAAAAAATGGGAGATCGGGTGTCTAATCTGTCTTTTACGACTATTTTAACTTTCAAGTTTTCTGTAGAAATTTTATACATTTGTCACATGGAACATAATGTTTTAGTACATGTACTCACTGTGGTGTGGCTAAGTTGACCTAATTAACATGTGTATTATTCCACATTCTTACCATATTTATTATTCTCAGTGATTTTCTAAATATAACATACCATTATTAACTGAATTGCAGAGTAGATGTCTTGAATTCTTTCCTCCTATCTAACATTATATCCTTTGATATTATATCCCCTCTCTTCTGAACCACTCCATCCTGTGGCCATCACCATTCAACTCTCTACTTCCATGAATACAACATTTTATGTAAATGTGATCATGTGGTATTTGTCTTTCAATGTCTGGTTTGTTTCACTCAACATAATATCCTTAGGCCCATATATGTTGCTGGACCTGATATAAGATATAATATCCTTATTTTGATAGGTTTTATAGTGTTTTACTGAATCTACATATCAAGTTTTCACTACCCATTCAGTTACTGGCAAATACTTTGATTTCATATCTTGACCATTAATGGTGATAGTGCTTCTACAAACACTTTATTTAAAATAAAAACACTTTTAGGACTTATTTATAATCAATCATCTATCATCTACCTATCATAGTTTCTGGGTAGTATATTTTATGGTTATTTTCTTACAACATGTTTTTTAAGTATTAGACAGTGCTTTTAGGTGTCCATGATCAAGAAGACAACAGGCAGACTGTTTTCTTTCTTTCATAGATAATCTGGGTTTTCTATCTGATGGGGATGTTCTCTTATTGTTGGGATCATTGTGGCTCCCTCACCTAAATCTTCATCTGCATATTTTCTTCAGTTCAGGTGAGTTTTCATTCATGGGTCCTAACATCAAGCCATGCCATCTCCATCTCTTTTTATCCAGAACTCCAGTGATAGACATGTCAGATGTGGCCAGCCTCATATGCTTGCCCCTCTTCTCTCCTTCATATGTGAATGCTGGCTGATTGCTGGGAGATGTCCTTAGATGCCTGCTCCTTCTCACTAGTCCTGCTTCGGACAGGTAACAGCTGCTGTTTATCTCTACCATAAACTTTCAGTTTCATCCATATTTATAACCCTAACTTCATTCTTTCCAAATGCTACTCATAACTTTCTATAGCATCTTGCTTAATCATATTTCACTTCCTCTTTCTAAAAGGAAAACATTCTGGTGCAATAATTTTAATATCTGAAATATTTACAGGGCTAAAATTGCTATTAGCTCTTTATGTTGGTTTAGAATTAGGGTATCTTGCTTCCACAAATATCTCATGTTTAGTGTCTCTCTGAGGTTTTGGTCCCTGGAGATGCATCTGTGGAATTCTTTGAGGTTTTGTTGTGAGCCTGTAGGGAAGTTTTGCATTTGCTTTTATCAGATACCTGATGATATTTCCAACCTGTGACCTCTTTACAGCATATTTCAGTTTGGATTTTTTCCTAGTATCCAAGTAGGGTGACACTGAATTATAAATATGTATCAGATCTTGCTTTTATTATTAGTACTTTTGTTTGTGGCAAATTCATACATGTATGAAATTTATTGTGATCATATTCAACCACTATCACCCCCTTGCCCTCCTCTTACTCCCTACTTAACCATCTTTCTCCAAAATAATGCCCTTTCATTCCTATGTCTTTTAATGAGGAGTGGGAAGGACTTGTGTATGCAGCCATTATTTTGTTGTGCAAAGAGATAATTTCCTTTTCTTTTAAGTTTGAGATAAAGTTCAGACCATCCAATTCCTATGCTGTTATCTTCTGAAAAGTGTTTCTAGCTTTTAGTTTCATTTCCTTTCATCTTTTATTGAGACCCTAGTCCCTTGGAAACTGTTTTCCATCAAGATATTTTAAATACAACTCTTCATTTGGCAAGGGCTATTGGTCCCTATTCAAGCTGTAACCTAGAGGATACAGGTGATACAGCCCTTAGTTTTTTCTAAACATCTTTCTTGATTACACCTTTAGAGGGCTTTAAGTGTTTCTGTTCAAGCACTCAGGAATGTTTGTGGAGTTGGGTTTCACTGTATCCTTTAATTCTACTGTGTTGGCTAGTTTTAACATCAACTCTATACAAGCTGGAGTCATTTTGGAAGAGGGAACCTCAATTGAAAAAATATCCCCACCAGACTGGCCTGTGAACAAACCTGTAGGGATGCATTTTCTTGGGTGGTGATTGATGTAGGAGAGTCTAACTCATTCTGGGTAGTGGCACCTCTGAGTTATTGGTCATGCAAACTATGAACAAGCAGACAGAGTAAGTCACATGGAACAAGTTTCTAAGTAGCACTTCTCCATGGCTTCTGCTTCCCAGTTCTACTTCGACAATACTGCTTTGTGTTTCTGCTCTGGATTCCCTCAGTGATGGACTAATAAGCTATAAGGTGAAATCAACCCTTCTCTCCCAAGCTGCCTTTGGTCATGATGTTTTATCACAGCAATAGAAATCCTAACTAAGATACCTACCATAGAAGTCTAGTATGGTCTTACAGTCAGTTTTAATGCTGCTGAAAATCCTAGCTTGTGTGATGGGATAGGAGATACTGTAAGGGATAGGAGAATGGAAGCAGAGGGATCTTTCTATGAAGGTGGTGATAAAGATGCAGGTGGCATGTTATACACTAGAGACAGAGGCCAACACCTCATGGCAGGACTGGGTGGTCAGACAGATCAGCTAGCCTTATTGAGTTCAGGTTAGGTAAGTAGGAATATTTTGAAAAAAAAATAGTTTTAAAGCATGACATTGATTTGAGGGAAGATATTCAGGTCTATTTTACAGAAGGTAAAATAAAGGTGTCAGTGGGCCTCTGATGGGTCTTGTTCTAATTCTCCAGGTACAAATTAAAAACTTTTATAAGTTGTCCTGATGTTCAGTACCCTTGCTGCAGGGAGGCTTCATAGTCAGTAATGAAATGCAAAAAACAAAACAAAACAAAAAAACCAAACTAGTCCTACACAACAAACAGCTGCCATGTCTGCTACTCCAACAGCCTCCCAACTGAGAGGCGCTCTGCCCAGAAAGGAAGAAATGTGGAAATGTGGATCGGAGACCAGCATTTGTAGTCAGCATTCAGCCGCTATGGTGGAGGAAGCCCAGGAATGAGGAGTCTGTGCGGAAGAGGATGGAGCAGACACAGACACAGAAGGACTTAAAACCAGGTAGCTGTCACGTGGAAAGACTCAAAGCATTGCGTTTTGAAGAGGATGATTGTTGTGTTTCGGTGTTGTATTATACAATTTCGTATTTGCTTATCAAACCTGTTGTTCTCGAGACAGTAATGTGTTGCTAGCTGAAAAAAAATACATCGTTTTTTTCAAAACAGAGAAAGATGGCACTTTTTTCCCCCACAAAACTCAAGGTCACATGCCATCAGTTTCACTGTGTCCATTTTCCTCTGATAAAGCCTGACTCTTTACCTCTAGCTTCCAGAACACTGCAGCACACTCACAGGGAGCCAATGAGTGATGAGTCTTCTAGAAAGGCTTGACCAAAATAATTGGGTTTGAAGATCTGGAGATCACCAGAAAGGGAAGTTTATATGTGAAATGACTGAGTTTCAGCAGGTCAAGGAGATGAAGCCATAAGCAAACAATGTTGATCAAAACAGAAGAGGTACCTAGGTCTGTGGACGGGAACTCAATACTCTAAAGGTGTCCATAGTAGAGATGTAGATTTGGAAAGATCATTTGCTTTTGAACATATTTGTAGTTAAAACTAACAGAAGTTAACAAAGAGCAGAAAAGATCAAATCTCTGATGACTGGACTTATACTGATCAATACTTATCACTATGCTAACTCTTATCCTCCCCACCCCTCCCTTCACTTGCTGAAGTCTGAATAAACCCTACACAGTCTGTCTTAGAGAGAAGTCTCCAGCTGAGATTGCTGTTTGGGAAATGTCCCCATGAAAACCTGGCTGCAAAACACCAAAAAGATTGAGAAGGAAAGATGAGCTTTAAATCTGATGCATTTGAACCATTCCCATTTCCTTCTTTTCTACTCTTAACAAATAAAAAATACCTGATAACACTAGAATAGCTTTGACCTTAGCCTTTATGAAACCTGTTACTATCAAGACAGTAGTGTGCTATTATCAGGGGGAAAAATGCATTCATCTTTCAAAGTGGAGCAAGACAGTGGTTTTCCTGCACAAGAAATTCAAGGTCACATGTCAAGCCTTCTGCACAGGTTGGGTAGAAACCCTTTGTCATTCATGACACAGCAAATTGTCAGAGTCACACATTATCCATCTGTTACTTGGTCTTTCTCCTAGGAAACTAAGATGCTAACACCTTTTTCAATGACACAAGCAGTTAATAAAAGTGGCACAAATTCAAAGCCTCTCAGTCTCACTGAGGAGCAAGAAGATGACACAATGTTCAATAGCAATGACAAGTGACAGATATTTTCAAGTGGGCAAAATGAACACTTATTTACACAGCAAAATAACTAATGCTTGTTTCCCACACCCAGCATCTGTAACAAAAGGATTGAACACTAAAGTATAGATTGAAACCTTTCCCATATGTATTTAGCTAATACTTGCTGTATTGGCCCCCAGACTTACCTGATGGTGTTCAGACCCCCCATAGCCCTTCACACTCTGTCAGTCATGTTTTTGTTGGGCAACTGATTTCAGTCTGACTGCAGAGAATGTGGCAAATTATCACACATTCAGATGACTAATTATATCAAGATATTTATGAGGGAATAAAACCCTAAACTTACCTAAACCAATTTCCTCTCTGATTTTAATTAATTACTCATCTTTGGCATAAACAGATCCATTGGCTCACATTTTTATTAGCAATCAAGAATAACCTGAACTTTCTTAGTTCAGAAGTATTGCTCAGGCTGTCCCAGTCCCCATGTCTACATACATTCCTTAACCATCAAGCACATTTCCAGCTCATGCCTGGGCAGATGCTCTGGATTTCTGCCTGTGATCATGTTCTTTTAATATAGACAACGGCCTTCACCCTTTCTAAAGATGTTGCTCAAATGTACCCTAACTGAGGGTTGTTTTCTCTTAACAACTCAGGACTAGTTATTTTCTGTAATCTGAAACTCTCTCCTGGAGGGTGGAAGCAGGGTGGTAAGATCAGGAAGTAAAGGAAACATACAAGGTTTAGGATGTAGATGAAGCTTGCAAGGTTCTGAGGTACCCTTTGCAGAAGGTTATACAAGCAGAAACAGGACCTTCTGATTGGTTACAAGAATACAGCTCTCCTGATCGTCTCCCCAGTTGGGGGTGAGCTCTTTGGTGACTTTGTTGCCTTTGGGTTCTCCCTGATCCCCTAGAGTAACCCCCTCAACCTTCCCTGCTTCTTCAAGAGGCTATAGCCATCTCGCTGCTTCACTAAACTAGATTTGGGTGGTCTGCCATTGGTACTTGTCTGGGATGAAGAGATACTTTTTCATGGCTCCTTAGGAAAACTCACGTGCCTAAAATAACAAAATTCCTCACTTTATCTTATCCTACCTTATTCCCTACTTTATTGCATTTAATCATGCCCAATGCACATTACTTTCTTATGTTCATTTTGTTTCCTCTTCTCTCCTCTCTTACAATAGACTGTATCATCTATTAGGGCCAGGCTTTTGTTTATGTTATCGATAAATACCACTCACTATTCAACTGTTCACAGTAGGTGCCCAAGAAATGTTTTCAAATATGTGAATAGAAATTATTTTCTTGTCTTCTATCCAAACAAAAATGTAAAGAAAATAGAAAAAAAAAAAAAAAGAGCACAAATGCCATCAGAATCCTGATACTTGGGGGTTTTATTGTGCTACTTTGGTCATTTCTTGGCGTACCAGTTGTAGGATGATTTCATACAATCCAATTTGGTGATTGCTTATCAGTTCTACCAGGTCTCAGTTGATGCAAGAAATACTGACCTTTTAATTTATAAAACATGCAGCAATTATGGCCCCTATGTAGCCACCTCTGATTATGGATTTGCAATGTCTGCAACCAGTTTCTGCTTTGTCATCTTTCTTCTAATAGCAAGGGTCTCATTTGTACTTTTGAGTATCCTGACCTTATATGATGCTCTCATCTTAGCATTGTTGGAATCAACTTTTAATTACTTTTAACGACTTTTCAGGAAGCTTAATAATCTACCTGTGATGGTTATTCTTGGTTGTCTGCTTGTCTACATTGAAATTAAATAAGACCCAAGTGGTTGGGTACATCTGTGGGAAATCTTCCTTAGATCATTTAAAGTAATCCACCTTGAATCTGGATTGTTTTGAAGCAGGAAGATCTCTCTGTAGTCTGGACAACACCTTCTTCTGTTTGCTTATATAAAGGACATGGAATAAAAAAGCTCTTTCCCTTTGCCTGATTGTTCTCTCTCTCACTGGCAAGTTATTTCTTTACTGCTGGCGTTAGTGTCTACTTCTTCAAGATCCCAGTATATCCAGAAAACCAGCTGAGACATCCAGCTTTACTGAACAGCTATCGGATTCTTGGAGTTTTCATTAGTAGACAGTCATTTTTGGACTAGTGGACCATATGGATGGGGGAATGCACTACTGATAGCTTGCACTTATTTAAAGGCAAATCAGAGACTTAGCTTGACAGTTACTTCTAAGCTGCATTATGAAGACTTGACAAAGGAGAGTGGAGACTGAGTTGGCTGTGATCTGCTTGTTAGGGTTGGTGAAACTAATTGGTCTACAGAAAACGTTCTCATCTGAGAAGTTACCCAGTTTTCTGTGTTCTGGAAAACCATGGGATAGTCCCCAGTCAGGGCAACCCAACATAATTTTCTACACTGCTCTGTCTACAGTGCTGTGCAGTGATATCAATGTTTAGAATTGTAATCCAAGGCAAGATAATTTTACTGAAACAGGAAGTAAATTTAAAATTGTGTTTAGTCTGTTAAATTTACAAAGACAGGTAAACGAATTAAAAAAATCACTAAACATATTTATATTTGTAGATACAAATTGTTAATCTATTAAACTTTTGTTTGCAAGAAAACTCATCTGGGAGACACGGGCTTGGGTTCTATCCTCTACTTTCTGTGTGGTTTGGGGTTAGAAGAAAGTTACAATTAAGGCTGAGAATGTGGGTGATGTAGGAGGCATCTGCTACATAAAAGGGAAGAGCAGTAAACAGATCCTCATCTGTAAATGTTCTGGGAGAGGGAAGAGCTAAAGCCTGGTGCCAGTCAGAGGGGAGCTTCTCGCTGGGAAAGGGACTCTCCACAGTTCTGACAACTCATCTGAGGCCCTTGCTGGACAAGAGCAGAGACAGTGATGAAGGCAAGATCACACCTTGACTGATGCTAAAGACTGCTTAGTTATGCACAGTTTTGGTTCCCTCCCCCCAACATTAACCTGTGTGAAGGCCAGAAATGGACACTGAGGTATTTGTAGGTGTGTCACTGGGCTTCCTTTGCTCCACATCCTTATATATGGCCCCATGGAATAGCTATCTTTGTCTTTATTAGTTTGTCTCTTTAATGTTTGAATATGAGAATGGGCGGCTGAATGTGATTTGTTAGTGGAGTCTAGGTCCCAGGCTCTGGCCTTAACAATTTCAGTAACAATCAGAGGCTCGACAGAGACTTGAACTTCTTTAACCTTTTCTTGATTTGGCTACATTGGCAGTTTTATATCTAGAAGACTATGAAACCTACAGGTACTGTGAGGAGAGTGATAAAAGCCCCCAGGTTCTCAGTAGGTCAGTGTCCTCTAACTCTGGACATAAACCAGTGTTAAGCATATCCCCACTGGAGAAAGCAATTGGTTCTGATGCTGGCTGCTTTTGAACAGAAATGGAGAAAAAATCCTGTTTCCCACTTTGCATCCAAGACCTTGCAGGCTCCAGTTTTTGGCGGGAAACAAGATTTCTCTGAAGAACAGTGCAATAGGAATTAGGAGACCAGGGTTCTTTTCTAACTTACTATCACTGGAGGCTTCTATTTCTTCTTTTCTTAAACTAGTTCTTGGTATGTAGCATAGGGGTATGGACTTTCTGGCTTTAGTACTTGAGACTTTTATCATTTTTTTGAAATAATTAATAACACAGCTTCCCCTACTTTTTCCAAATTTCAGATCTTATACCAACATCCCCCAACTTTCCCCCTCCCATCAATAAATAGCCACTTTCTTGAGTGCAACCTTGTTTTGATACATAATGTATGTTATATATTGCCTGTGGTTTTCCTGTAGCTTCTTTTTCGTTATGAGGCATGTTGAGTGTCTTTATTGTTGGCTACATGAACCCAGGCTCAGGGTTTTGATTTGTACAAAGTTCCTTTCACTACACTGTGCCTTCCATGTTAACTCCAGTCCTCCGTACCGAACAACATAAGTGGAGATGCTGCATTTGTGATTGATCTTGACAGCTAGCACGACAGGACTGTTATCCTTAGAGTGAGCCTCTAGGGTAAACCAGTGAACCTATTTCCTGACAGGCCTGACTGAGGAGTGAGGGCACATCCTGCGTGGAGACAGTACCATTCCACTGGCTGAGTTCTGAACCGAATAAAAGAAGAAAACAAGTGAAGCCTCCGTATTCTTCTTTCTCTGACTTCTGACTCTGGCAACAGCATGCTCAGCTGCTTCGTGTTCTTGCTGCCATGCCTTATCTTTCCATGGACTATGCCCCGGAACTGCAAGCCAAAAATAACCCTCACATCCATAAATATATTTCATCAGGGTATCTTGTCACGGCAATGAAAATGTTACTGATATACAGATGTGCCTCAATTTCATCTGCCTCATTCTTCTTAGGGACATCCATGTGTGGACTGGTGCTTGTTATCTAAGACTCTAAGACATTCTTGTTCATTCTTCAACAACTGCCCCTTATAATGTACAGGAAACTCAGGGCATTAGAAGAAAAATCCATCATCTGTTAGCAGGCATTCCCATCTATAGAGATGTTTCCTCCCCTGGACCCATCTTGTCCCTCGTTAAAAATCCTCTTACTCCTGCCCACTGGCTGGTCTTGTGCTGGGGTGGAAATCTATCTTCTTCCAGGTATATTCTATCATGTGTTCTGCCTTCTTCCTGATATTCTTTCATTGGCATCTATGATTGATAGTCCATTCTTTCCGAAAAAGAAAGGGCAAATAAGCTCAATTCAGTGGCTCTTCAAAATCAGGCAACACCCTGTTTCCATTCCTAATCAGCAGATTCTCCTAGAGTTATCTATCATTTTCCAGGTATTCTTATTTTACTACCTCCTGTTTACTTCTTAATAACTGCTCCTGGGGGCATATTTTTCCAACTACTCTATGGAAATACCCTTTGGGAAAGCCACCCCTCTGTCTGTTTTCAAATTGTGTGTGAATTTTCCCTGGGAGGTGACAGAAATGCTTATTTACCCCTTGGATGGGCCCAATAATAAGTTGTGTTCAAATCTAGACTTCAGAGCCAACAAATTTACTGGGGTTATTTGCTGAAGCACAGGTAGGGGTACAGTGATTTAGACAAAGCAGCAACAGTACAAAGTCCTATCCACGAACAGGCATCGACAAATGGAAGCTATGTCACTGAAACTCATGTGAAGTTGGTGGGCAGTAGCGAGTGGAATTTGAAACACAGGTAGGTTCTGATGCCATACCCCAGCCCCTTCTATAAGGGAATTGTATTGGGCTGATCTTGTGAGACTCTCCCTTGTGCATAATCACAATAGCTCTGACTTCAAGATGGTCACACCATACCTTCTTGACTTTTGCCAGATAACTCATACAGATCCCTACTATTTCTCTGATGGCTACTTATACCCACACTGGGAATCTTTACACTTAGCAATTTGATTCAAAGCTGTATTATCCAAGGTGTCTGTTTGTCTGTACCTCTCTCTGTGTCTCTTTCCTTCTTCTGTGCAGAAGTGTATTTCATCCTTAGTATTCCCATAAGCACAGGTTCTCATTTACATATTTAATCCAGTTCTCTGGCTGGGGGATGGTATCCCGGTGATACAGACATTGTATTGTGTGTAAGCACCCTTGGGTTTGACACTTAGCATTGAAAATAATAATCCAGCATGGTTGTCCACACCTTTAATCCCAGCATTTGGGAGTCAGAGGCAGGCAGATCTCTGTGAGTTCCAGGCCAGCCAGGACTGTTACACAGAGACAGCCTGTCTGAGAAACAAACAACACAAAACAAAACCAATCCATCTTTCCATCTCTCGTCTCTGATTTTCACACAGTCCCAACTGTTTATCTGGCACCTCTCTTTGGCTATCTCAAGCTCACTTCAATTGAATTTAAGAGTTGCAGATTTTCTATCTAAATATGGTAGTTTTTTTTTTTTTTGTTGTTGTTAATTTTGGCTCTCAATAACTGAAGCAAACGTACCCACCTTGCTACTAATAAGAAACTTTGCCTAAGAACTAGCACACAAAGACCCTGCCTATCATTTCTATTGCTCATTTCAAGCACTTCCTTTTGCACAGGAATGGAATGCTAGGCAGGGTTGAACAGAGCCCTGGAGAAAAGTGTGTTGTTCACCTAATGTCTGTGCTACTTCCGAAGAAATCCTCCCTCTGCCTAGCTGTGAGGGCCAGAGTGAGCACTGTAGCTGCAGGAGAGAAAGGTGTTTATCCCATTTAGGTGAGGAATAGGAGAGCTGGATGTCATCACCAGTGTTTTTTCTATGTTTAAATCTCATTTTTCAAGCTGTGGTTGAACAGCGGGCACTGGCCTTTCCTCTGACTGCCATTACCCACCTAAGGTAAAGGGAGATTCAGCCTCCCTGTGTAATAAGGGGAGCCCTCCCCACAACCATTTCCACACATCCCTCACCAGTGAGGCCCGTGGAGACCATGGGAGTGGGCGAAGCCTTTTATGTGCTCCTAAATCCTCCTGTTTACTTCAGAGCATGTGTTCCTCTCTGACATCACTCATCTCGATAATATATAGTTTCAAAGACACAATTTCATGCAGATGCAGGAGCAATAGGACAACAAATTCAAAGCTCCTCTTGCTATCGGTCTTTTGATTAAAGTGCCCTTTCCGGGGAGGCAAACATGATGCTTCTCTCAGCCCCTTCACAGACTCACTGCACAAGTAGATTGCTGCGTTTTTATTTCAGGGCCATGCCTGCCCTTGTTTAAAATTGTTTTGACCTTTGGATGAGCACGTATTTACAAAAAAAAAAAAAAAAAAAAAAAAAAAAAAAAAGACAGAACATAACTCCCATCTTTCTCTAGAATTAGTAAGCAATAATCAAAACAGGACGGGATGTTTGTTATATCTGATTGGCACCTGGCAGAGTCGCAGCAAATACTTGTAGACAGCTTCCTGTTACTCTTGGTAAGAGCTTCCATGTGACCAACCTAGAGTCAGAACTCCAGCCCTACAGAAATGACTCCTCCCATCAGAGTTCAGTGGCAGTTTCTCCAGCCAAGGCTGCCCTGTTATTTAACATATACTCACAATCCCAGGAATGACATTCAGAAGCTGTCAGAAATCCCCATATGTATCAATTTGCCACTTTGCAAGTTGAAAGCACCTAAAAATTACCATGCTGAGAAATGTCCAGGCATTGTGTTAGGTTGAACTGCCCAGGACTGTGAAATTGCTGCTTCCCAAATTATTGAGGACAAGAGAGAGGGGGCTCTTCAACAGCAACTCTGGGTAGCAATAAACTGATAGACATGGGTTACAGCAAAATAATAATAATAATAAAAATCGGTAATGGAGTCAGCTCCAGAGGGAGTACACCTCCTGAATGCAATTGTCAAGATACTAACTAATGTCTTGATTGAGCCCTGTCAGAAGGAAGCTTGCAAGAGCAATATTGAATATGATGCCGAAACAGCCCCAGAGCTTCAATTTGGTGAGAGTTTACTCGGTGGTATAATGGCCTGTCACCATCAGATGTAAAAGTAAACCATCTCACATAGTATATTCTCCAAAGGATTTAATATATACTACCCAATTCTGCCTAGGATGAGACCAGAATGATTTTAAAATAATCTAAAGCCGTCTTTCCCCTCTTCTTTATAAGAAACAAAGACAGATTAGCAAGTGGGTAATAATAACCAGCCAACTTTAACACATTAAACTTGAGTGAATTACTCTCTAAATCTGCAAAAGTGTCTGTTAAGAATGCAGGGATAAATTTGAGTTTTTAAGAGAGGGAAAGTAAACCCCATAAAGATTACTATAAAACTGGATAAACAAATAGAAATTTCCTTTAAAGGAAAACAAAAACACAAAAGCAACTCATACCAGCAACCAAATGATCAGCAAGACAATAGGCCAGAGGAAGATTAAGTGCAAGCTGGAAAAGAACAGAATTCATTTGACGTTTCCCTCGACTTAAAGGTAAAATAGTCCTATTCCTCAGCAATGGTTTCGGGCCTTTCTGATCACACAGCTGTGCTTTACTCCGGTCAGCGTTCACATATCTCATACAACCCTTCAGAAACAATTTGCGAAATACATATTATTCATGGGATTGCTGAAAATACGTTGCCCTTAAGTGTGGCACCTTGGCATATCAGTAAACAATGGAAACTGCAGAGAAATCCTTTCGCTGCTTTTCTACTGAGGAGACCTATAAAACCTGTGTGAATGTCCCTGGAAAGTAGGTAACAGGACCCTCACTCCATGGGAGTCCTCCTTCTAACCAGGAGGGGGCACCCTCACCTCTGAAGACATACCTTGCTAAGCTTTCTGTTAGCTACCCCTGCTGCTTATCTGATCATGCTTCCTCGATGCTCCCATCGCCATGAGATGAAGCATAAGGTAGAGATCCTTTTTCCATCTCCTTGAACCTTTCAGAAGGCTATCATCACTCCATATGCAATTTGTATTCAAAAATCTGCTAATTCTTAGAACATTTATACGATTTTTTAGAATTTCTAGCACTCCATATTCATTGTGGTTCACTGGAGATGGAGGGAGGAAGGGATGTAATATAATTCTATTTCAATCATAACCCATGGGAGGACTCACCCTCTCTGAGGAGTGGATGGGGGGGCAATGGGAGGGCAGGAGGGAGAAGGAACTGGGATTGGTATATAAAATAAGATCGTTTTTAATTTAAATAAAAATTAATAAAAAATAAAATTTAAAAGAGAATAAGATGTACTCAATTCACTTGAGAAATAAAAATTATAAATTAAATACCATTACACTTTTTATCCTCTTTCGATGCTGGTAAAAATCCAAATTGATCAATCCCTACAAAACTGTCAGAGTTATGTAAAGATAGTCTATATAAGTTGTCTCTGAAATCCAATATCCTCCTTGTGGGTATATAGCCAAGAGAATCTATGTCTATACTCACAACAAGATGTGTATAAGAGTTTTCTTAGCAGCTTTATTCACATATCACTAAGCTGGAAATAGTTTTAATTTTTGTTGTATATATAGAGGTACAACACACTCCTAAAAGGGAATCTTAATGAATAAGAAAGGGAAATGATTCATGTTATCAGTGAATTTTGGGACTTACTGAATATGAATGGATAGAGGAAGATGGCAGAAGGCAGAGGTTCAGCATGGTTCAGTGCATGCCTCTTTAAGAACATGAGTCCACAATGACAAGAGGTCACAGTCGTGGCGACCTACTGGGTTAATAATTGGAAAGTGGACAACATACTTCTGGTGTGCTGGAGATAGTTCTTAACCCAACGTAGATAGGTGACACATTTGCATACATGCATAATTTACTGGGTTTTATTTATTTATTAATTTTTTGAGAAGGATGTCTCTGTGTGATAGTTCTGGCTGTCCTGGAACTTATTTTGTAGACCAGGCTGGCTAGAATGCACAGATACCTTCCTGTATCTGCCTCCCAAGTAATGGGATTAAAGATGTGTACCACTATGCCCAGCTCAACTGGCTTTTATTCTTTGGAAGAGGGCAGAGAAGAGGTGGGGGGTTGGGAATGGGAAGGAGAGGTGGGGGAAACTGTGGTCAGTATGTAAAACAAATGAATAGATTTAATTACTATAAAAGAATTAATGTTTCATATGCTATTTAGACACTGCCATATCTTGCGTGTACATGTGTCTGAATACTTATGTAGGGATGGGATATTTAGACACATGCATCACTCACAACCTAATATAATTGAAAACAAAACATAAAGAAAAGACTATGGCACAAAACTATGAGGTTAGAATGATTGCAAATAAACTAAAATGATCATTTCTCCTTGTAGGGAAGGTTAGAGAGTAATTCAGATACCATGACTTTTTATGGCATCAAATCTGCTAGAAGTCATAAAATATATTGAACTAATTTTCAATAATTACAAAATCTGTACTGTTATATCTACAGGTCAAATAATTAAGTTCACAAATTCTGAGGAAGTTCATAGGATTCTGAGCATCTCTATCACCTCACATTCCTTCTGCTTCATCTGTAACCACTCTTCTGTTCATGGTGTGTTCTCAGCCCCAGGCAACTGTGCATCTGCTTCCTGCCCCTACAGATTTGCTCTGTCAGACATTTCTCATTTCTCATACACAGGGTCATATATACAACCTCATGTGTCTTGCTTTTTTGACTTATCACAATGTTTCCTTTGTGTGTGTGTGTGTGTGTGTGTGTGTGTGTGTGTGTGTGTGTGTGTGTACATAGCATAGATGCAATGGCATTTAGTTCTGTTTTCTTACCGAGTTATATCCTATTGTACTATTCCACTATATGAACAAAACAGAGTTGGTGCTGTCACTCATTGATATTTTCATTTTTCTTTTGCTGTGTTGTGGCTGTGACTTTTGTTTTTTAAAACAAAACAAAACAAATAAAACACTTGCTAGAGATTTTATTCTTTAAGTAAATACACACACACACACACAATTTTCCATTTAAAATGTATGTACATGCAGCATATGTGTGCTTACTGCTTTCAGGGCTCAGGAAGGGGAACCAGCTACCTTGGAACTATAATCACAGACAGTTGTAGGCTGCCATGTGGGTGTTGGGAATCAAACTTGAGTCTTCTGAAAGACTAAGTGCTTTAAACCACTGAGTCATTTCTCCAATCTTGACATTCTATTTTTTAAGTCAAAAATTGAATGACTGCATGGTACTCCAACCAAGAGAAAAATGGGAAAAAATGAAAAGAAAGAGAAAAAGAATAAAAAAAAAAAAAAAACATGTTGAACTTTCTGTGTTAAATTCCCTATCTAAAAGGGCACACAGGAAATGACTGGGCAGGATTAATACTTCATTTGGAAATAGCACCTGTGAATAGTATGTCTGGGACTCCTCAGGACTACTCTGCTCACTCCAGAACCTTGGTGTGCAACCTTGAAATGCAGAATTCAAAATGGCAACCCTCAACCACCTCCCCAACAGTGCTGTGATCCAATTAAACCCCTTTGCCATTTTCAACCTTTTAAATTTCTGTAATGACTATCTTTCCTCTGAAAGTAATAACACAGAAATCAACAATAGAACAAAGTTTGGTTGCTATGTGAGAATTTATAACCATGGGGCGGGGGGAGTGGGGGGGGGAAAGAAAGGCCTTGTTGGGTATTTCAAAAGGTCCTGGGTTTAATCTAGGAAAAATAAAACTAATTTAATGAGCTATTCATAAAAATTACTTTTCAAATGATACTGTCTCTGACAGCTATGAAGTAAATAGATATACTAAAAATTTTCAACTGTAGCTTTTGACTGTATAAAGTTGGTGAGTTGTGGATTATTTACCTTAAGTTTCAAATACTGGCGAATAAAAACAGAGAAATGGCAACGGCATGGGAGAGTGGGCCAAAGAGGACAGATGAAGATGAGGATGAGGAGAAGACAGCAGGCAAAGCACAATGGCTCTTCCAGAAGGCTGCTGGGGTTGCTTTGTTTGCTTGGTTTCCTTCTTATGTTTAATGTGGAGACCACTTGGGTGAGTCACTCTGGATGATGTAAGACATACTGTTTCCACAGCTGTCACTTGAAAGTTCCCCGAGTGTAATTCAATTGCTGATTTTAAAAACCACCAGGTTTCATGGGATGATGAAATACTTGGGGTGGGGTGGGGGGATAGAAGACCCATGGTTTCTGAAAATGAGGGATGTCCAAAGGAGATAAAGTCCTGTCTTACAGTTTGAAAACTATGTGGGCAGATTTCTCAATTTCTTCACACCACCAATGGTGGTAAAAGAGTCTGTGGCTTAGGTGATGTAGAATTGGATTCCCTCTCCAGTTCAGATTCTTTTCCCATAGGGTCTCTGGATTTTTTTTTTAATCACTCACTTATTGTGAATGAGAAACTTAAAATACATAGGAAAGCAAAAACCAAAACAACAGAAATGAACACCACTGGGGCGTTTTTCTCTGATCCAAGCAGGCAATCAGAATCACAGGGGCCCTTGGAACTTGGAAGACTAGGACCTAGGTAGCTGTGTTGCTTGGCAGGCACTGGGCTGTGAAGGTTTTGTGGAATAGATCTCTGAAAGACTCTGCCAAGGTTAACATAGTCTCAAGGAGAGGAAGGAGCTGAGGGGAATGCCTGAGTGCCCTACAAAGCAACGCCACAGGAGTCAACTGATAAGTGACGTTAAATAAGTTACAGAGACCATTGTTTTGGATTAGTTTCCACAGGAGCTCCAACAGGCTAGTCCACAAATTCAAAATGGAGTCACTGGTCACCAAAGCAGAACTAAGCTGTTATCTGAGCCTGCCAAGAGTGGGAGCCAGTCAGATTTTCCCAGAAGTCTCTGGGCATGACCATGAAGTTACCTTTTTCTTTAATCCTTACATGCTTTAATCTCTCCAAGGAGTAACCTGAACTAATCTGATAGCATTTCTGTAGGGCTGTCACTGCCTTACAAGAAAAGTGACTCCAAAATGACCCACCCCATTTCTACCCTTTTGTTTCTGTCTTTTTCAGTTCATTTCTATCTATAAAACTTACCTCCTCCTTTCAACCCATTGGAACATTTACTTTGCTTTGTAGAAGAAAATGAACAGCCTAATTCTATAATCACAGAGAAAAGCCAATTGGAACTTTCAAATAGTTGTAATTGTGTCCTTTGCTAGAAGACAGAATGAACAAATATGTGAAAGGTAATGGGGAAGAGTGGTAGGGTAGAGAAGAGAAAGGAAATCTGAAGCTCCAGCTGTGGGCTCACTGGCATACTGCAATGGCTTTGGTGGAGACCAACGGCTTTGGTGGGGGCAACAGAGGAGCACTAAGTATAAAGACAAAAGAGCAAATGGACTTGCTGTCATTGATAGGTACAAGAACACTGGACCATGAAGCAGAAGTTAACATTTCACTTAAAATTAGGAAGTAGTATCCAATGCAAGAACCCAGGCAAAGGACCGTGAATATGACCTGATAGACATATAGTCTTAGTTCAAGTCCTTTCCTCTCCAGAAGCATTTTAGATAATCAATCACATTCAAACGCTTTCTCTAATGTAAATAATAGCAATCGATCATGATTAAACACCTAGAAAACTCTTCCAATAATATCCAAGACAATTTTTTTTGTGTTGCTATTACATGAGTACAGCACTCTCTACAAAAGATGTTTATATAGCTTCACGATGAGAACACAAATGATTTATAGTGTTAGTTGACACACGGTCAGGATGCCATTATTATTCTGAAACTACTTATTTGAAAGGCCCAGCCCTTTCCCTTGAAACAACAACAGAAAACCAACCAACAAAACCACTACCACCAGAGCACCACCACTACCACCACCATTAACAACAAACAACCACCAACAAAAAAAAACCCCAAAAGCTATGCTTCAAGGTCTTTTTCTTTTCTGGGATCAGATAATAATTTAAGGATGGAAACAAACATTATGTTGAGTCAAAGCAAAGGAATTACCTGTGAAAAAGATGCCTGTTCTCACACCAGAAGGGAATATGAGAACCCATCTCCTCTTTCTTACCTTCCTCCTAATATCTCTTCCTTAAAAAACACAATGTGATGGGTGATCATGTATCCTCCTTGGATTCCACGGTTTAGTCCAAGTCATTCCTACTCATTCTCATGAGAGAGGAGTGTAATATTTGCCTTTGATGTTGAAGCTGATTTAAGCAAAAGTGGACTCCAAAAGCAGAGTTATCCTGGGGAATGTAACTCAACCAGCAGAGAGTTTGCCTGACATGCACAAAGTCCTGTCTTCAATTTTCAGTACTGCATTAATGTAACATGATGATGCGTGTCTATAGACACAATCTTGGGAGGTAGAGTTGGACCAATCAGAAATGTAAGGTCTGCTCTATAGTGTTTTGAAGCTAGGATGAGATATGAGGTCCTATTGAGAAACAAAATGGAAAGAATTTTTGTACGGATTAGCGACGGCTCCATCGAGCCTGCATTTTCTGATTGTGTATGGGTTCTCAGGCACATTGTAGCACTGTGTTTTGTTACATAGTCTTCTGGAAGGATTTGGAATTGGGATCCTGGTTGTGGTGTCAGGAAAATGGCCTCTACAATCTCCTGATGACAAGGACATAGGTGACTGGTGGCCTGTCATCCCTGAGTCCACCCTACTATGGCTACCCCAGACAATGGAGCAGGGCAGGGTTGCTCATGTGGGCCTATTTCTGCAATGTGGGTGATGCCCTAGAAGGTCAATTTGGCAAAACAGTCTCCATTAGTCTTGCTAACATTTTCTAGAATTGCACCTCATCTCACACTTCTACCCATTCTTTCTTCCTTCTCTCCTCTACCTTAGAATTGTGCTGTGCTTTGAGGTGATTTCAGAACCTTTCATCTATTTCTACTCTGAGATAAATGCCAGAAACCTTTTGTATATCTGATTCTCTTGGGAAACTTGTTCCACAGAGGGTTCAGATGAACAGCTGTGCCCTTTATTAACTTTGTGACATTGGCACCTAACCTTTATCTCAGTCTTCATGCTCATCACACTGAGTTAGCATGAATTATTCCATATGCTGCCCCGAGACTAGCAACACTTAATATAGTCTAGACATTAATACATACTCGTAGGATGTTTTTAAGAGTTACATCAAGAGATATAAACTCAAGACATATAAAGTATAAGTATAAGCTGACATGAAATCAGACACATGTTCTGCAAACAGGCCAGGAAAGTGCAAGCACAGTTGTGGTCCTGATTTGGGAGGATGCATGCACCTTCTGGGCCAATGGTCCACATGATACTGAGGTTTTGTACTTCCCCTCCTTATTTTGAAATGTCCACTTTCTTGTAAGCTGAAATGAACAATTTTACTTCCTTTCCTTGTTGCAATTTGCTGACATTGCCCCCTCCTTAGGCCACAGGCTTGATACGTTTCCTTTTTCAGTTAGGGAACAAAGAAATGTGTTTGTGATGTTTCTAGACATATGTATCATTATATATATTTTTCTTACCACTACTCACTGTGTCCCTTCTTCTACCTTTCCTAGTTCCTTCCTGTTCACTCAGTGCTCCCATCTGCTTTTATGACGTATAAATCCCTTTGCCTGGTGCTGGCATCAGTCCTTCTACTTTCGAAATCTAATCCCCATGACATGCTCCTTTTAGTCAGATTCTCAAGGCCCTTCTTTTTCTATGAACCTCACCTTGTGGATCCCATCTGAAAGAAAGACTTTAGGGTCTAACTATGCATTCCCATCCTACGTTACACATGCAAGTCTGCATTCTAATAGTCTTGTTTTCATTTTGAAAACGACGCGCCGAGGCAGCAATGGTGTGAGGATGTTGCATATCACCTGCTCAGGGAATGACTCCAAGAGCACCATGAAAGAAAGTGCTGTCAAGGGATTTTATTTTTTTTCTACAAATGCTGAGTGTTGAGAGAACTACTGAAGTGGCTGCATTAAAATGGAAATACACTGCCTAAAACCTCAGTTTCAGAATGCTTTCCAACATATTGGGTGGTAGCTTTGGGAATCATATCTATCTATCTATCTATCTATCTATCTATCTATCTATCTATCTGTCTGTCTATATCTATCTATCTATCTATCTATCTATCTATCTATCATCTATTTATCTATCTATCATCTATCTATCTATATCTATCATCTATCTATATCTATCTGTCTATTATCTATCTATCATCTACCCAACTATCTATCATCTATCTATCTATCATCTATTTATCATCTATTTATCTATCATCTATATCTATTATCTATATCTATCATCTATCTATCTATCATCTATCCATTTATCTATCATCTATCTATCTATATCTATCTATCTATCTATCATCTATCTGTCTGTCTATCATCTATCTACTATTTATCTATCTCTATCTACCTATCTATCATCTATTTATCTATCTATCATCTATTTATCTATCTATTTATTTATCATCTACCTATCATCTATTTATCTATCTCTATCTATCATCTATCTCTTTCTATCTATCATCTATCTCTATCTACCTATCATCTATCTCTATCTATCTATCATCTATCTGTCTGTCTATCATCTATCTATCTATCTATCATCTATCTATCTATATCTATCTATCTCTCTATCTAACTGGCATCTATCTGTCTATCTATCATCTATCTACTATTTATCTATCTATACCTATCTATCATCTATCCATCTATCTGTCATCTATCTATCATCTATCTGTCTGTCTGTTTATCACCTATTTTTCATCTATCTATCATCTATCTATTTAACTATCTATCTATGTGTATGCATGTTTGACATGATGTATTGTGGGATTTTTTTTGCATACACCAAAACTGTATGCAAATATCAGAGGGCAACTGAGAGGAGGGAGTCAGGTGCTTCTTCTTCTATAGATGTCTGATAGATTGAACTCAGGTTGTCTATCCAGCAAGTGTCCATCCTAAGTCTGGTTTTGTTTTGTAGCTTAGCCTTCAAGTTTTGGCTAATGCCAGTTTCCTAATGGATTGCTTGAATGCTCAAGTGAATGAGCAGCCTGGGCACTTATCTATAACGTCATTTTGTATTATTTATATATAAGTTCTCTGTCTTCTGTGCTCTTGAGCTTTTCTAATTATGGGTGGATTTTACTTATTCTTGTGTCCTCCTTGAAATATGATGCAATTCTTCAAATAACGTAAACCTTTGCGTTTCTATGAAGTGAATGAGCTGGTAAATCAGTGACCAATATAGTTTTAGAAGGCATCAGGGAATCCCAAGGTGCCCTGGTGGCTCTTTGTGCGACAGTAAACAATCCATATTTTGGAATTAAACCTTCTTACAGTCCAGTGCTTTTAATAGTAGGTTGGATGCAAATCTTTATCTCAAACAGAAGTATGACTTATATTAAAAATACCCTTGAGTATGGCACCCATGCTAGTATCAGGGAAGAATATAAAGAAATAGACTAAGTTTATGATGTGTCTCTTCTGCTTTAGAGAAGTATTCAAGAAGGAAAATTGTGGGCCTTCTATCTTTAGTTCCATAACCTCTATCGTATTTATATATTTTGGAAGATCAAGTATGGACCAACTATATAGGATTGATGGTTTAAACTTTACCACATAGATATCCATTATAAAGAAATGTTATCAAGTATCAAGATAATGACATCGTATGAAGATATTACTCTAGCTGGCAGGAGGCAGAGGCAGAGGCAGAGGCAGCTTAATCTCTGTGAGTTTGAGCCTAGTCTGATTTAGATAGTGAGTTGCAGGCAAGCCAGGTGACCTTGTCTCTAAAGGGTGTGAGGGGGTGGGGATTGTACTCTAGCCATATTTTAACCAAACTCTCATTGGAGGAAATTTTTTTCATTACCTATTACCCTCTGTTCCTGAACTGACAATCGGGGAGCCTGCATGGGATTGACTAAGGCACTCTGCGTGTATGTTGCAGTTTTATAGTTTGGTGCTCTTATTTAACTCCTAACAGTGGGACCTATCTCCAATTCTTTACTGGCTTTTGGGACCCTACTGTTCATACTGGATAGCTTTGCCCAGCCTTAATACATAGGGAGGTGTTTAGTCTTACAGCAACTTGATATGCCATATTTTGCTGATACCCATGGGAGACCTGCCTTTTCCTGAACAGAAATGGAGGAGAAGTAGATTGGGGGTGGGGCAGAGGAGGGATGAAGGAGAAGGTATGGGGGAGAAAAGGGAGGAAAAATTATATCCATTATGTACAATAAATAAAAACTGAAAGGAAACAAAACAAACCAATAAAAACTATTAACCTCTGTTTATCAAATATCTCCTAAAAGTACCTTCTTAAAGATTTTCTTCTATCTTTGCATAGTTACCTACACTGTGCAGAAACCATGACTGTGTGTGCTTGTCTTTTCTTAATCTTGTCAGCACATCATTAATTTGCTATTAGACTACCTACTTTACAAAACTGATGTTGTAGCACAGCAGGCTTTTTCTTCTCCTTAGCGATCTCATGAGACCACAAATTACTATGTAAGATAACAAGTGAGTAGGACTTGGCAGAAACAATATTTCTGCTGTTTTCCCAGTTTTCATCGTGATGTTATCAATCCCTAACAGCATTATAAACAGATGGCTAATTCTTACAGAGCTATGTATTGTTAACGCAGAGACCTGTGTATTTCTTGGTGACATATGGTTTAAAAAAATAATTGTAGGGTGTTTGAAAGGATAGTGCCAACCAACGATTCGTTCTTAACAAATGGGAGGACACTCAGAATTGCTTATGTGTTCATGCTACATATCACTTAAAGATGGATTTGATTTCCTATATGATAAAGTTGATAGAACTCTATGTATTAGTTCCCAATGGCTGCTGTAACAAATGATCATGAACTGGGTGACTTATAACAATACAACAATAGAAATGTATTCTTTCAAGTTATTAAAGCTAGAATCCATGGTCAAAAGCGCTCTCTCTCTCTCCCTCCCTCTCTCTCTCTCTCTCTCTCTCTCTCTCTCTCTCTCAGGGGATAAATTTTCCATTATATCTACCTCGGTGCTTCTTAGCTTGTATGTGTCATGGCTTTTTCCTGTGTGTCAAATTCCCTTCTTCTAATGAGGATATAACTCATTGGACTATGCCCACCCTACCTCTGTATTACCCCTGCCCACTTGATTAAATCTATAATTTCTAAATAAGGCCTCATTTGTTGATTCTAATAGTTATGAGTTCAATATATATTTGGGGGTTGGGTGGAAGTTACAATTCAGGCTACACACCAACTTGTTAAAAATATTTTAGAAACACTCGATTTTCTTGTTAGTGGAGCTGCTCCACTCAGAGAAAACACCGGGATCCCCTCGTGTTCATGCTGAAAATATATTTGCTTCAGTTAACGTTCACTCTGTGTCCTTCAACGTAACACCTAACCCAGGTCAAAATACTTGGGTCCAACACAGATGTTTAGTTGACTCTTAAACATAATATGCTGTGTCACCAGTAATGGCTCTGAAGAAAATCAATATTCCTGTGTCCTTACTATGATTTATTCTTAACCATGGATTGTGTGCATGATAAGTGGATGCAAATCACTGTTGCTGGAGCGTGATTTACATTAGTGATGCAGCCCTGAATCAAAGATGTGCTCATCTCTGTCTGGTACTCTGTCTAGGTTTACTTTGTGACAGTTCTGTTTTGCTGTGTGGTAGCTCTATATCTGAACTTTGGCTTCTAAATGGTAAAAGGCTTTGCTTCTTGGAGACAAATACTCCTGTGTTTTTAGGACCTTGGCTTTCAACATCAAGAATCAGCTGAAATGAGAAATTAACCTCTCAGTGCCAAGTCCTTTGATGTTCATCGTCTTGCAAATTCTTAAGCACTATTACAAAAATGAACTCTACCTAGTCTAGTTTTAATAGCTTCTTGGTTCGGCTTCATAATTATTGCCGAGGTTCCATAGTCATGTTCACACTAACTAGACAAACATAGTGAAGGATCTTAATATCAGGTGCATAGCATTTGGAGCATTTTGCCACCAAATGAATAAAGTAATATTTAGATGGTCAAAAAAATAAATACACCTGGAGGATACTGGGTATACTTTTTAAAGCCAGGATTTAGAAGATGATAACCAAAAATCCACTAACAAAGATAATATGTAGTGACGGCTATTGTAATTCTAAGTGTTAGTAATTTCTCACCTATCATGTATCATGTCAAAAGTATAGGGAATATCTTTTTCCACATCTCTATAATTTTGAATTTTACACTTGAAGCACGTTATCCAAGATGAAGCACACTAAAACATACTAGGCTGTTTTGGAATAGTTCCACCAAGTCAGGACGAAGCATTCAAACACCGGAGCCTATGTGGATATTTCCCTTTCAAACTGCCACTTCGTCTTTGATCTCACTTAGTTCTATAGTGAAGCACTTCCACGGGAAACTGCCAATAACCCATTCATTCTTTTTTCCTGATAAGCATGGTTTTCCCAAGCTTGGTATATACTCTAACCTAGAGGTTTTAAATGAAGCTCTAGATTTCCCAATAGAACTGACATTTTTTTTTGAATTTTTTAAACAGAAACACTTCCCTTTGACTATACTTAGGAATAAATCAAATTCCAAACTTCCTATCGGGGTTGGTTTATATTAAGAAAAACACGTTTGAAGAAAACTATTTGAGACAAAATCAAGACATTTCAATCACTACCACAAAAGTTTTAGTCATATTTGTAAAAACCTTTATGCAAAAATTGCAGGTACCACCCTAGCTGCTCCTACGTAGATAAAGTACATTTGTAAATTTTAGGGAAGGATGCTTCAGCTACTTGCCCACCTACTTTCATTGTTTGTTTGTTTTTTTTCTAAGAGAATGAGCATGTGATTAGGAAAACAGCAAAAATGTCATAATGCATACAGGTTTGCTTCTTGGCTGAACTACTTTCAGATCCCCCACAGTAACGATGACACTCATGTGGATGGTGTAGTCTGAGCTCCATGCCTTGCTTTCTGTTAAAGACCACAAAAATCTTATAATGCACATTCAAATTCCACAGCAGGGATGGACAGGGAGTTATGGATGGGCTATGGGAGCAGCCAGGAGACCTAAGCAATACACAGCTAAACCTTGATTTAACATAGAGAGTACCTTATTCCAACAGTCCAGGCATCTTCCAAAACCCATATTTATCAAACAGCATCCTGACTTTTTTTTTTTTTTTTTTTTTTTTTTTTTTTTTTTGCACAGAAATCCATTCTTTGGGTCCAAGAGAGCTGATACATCCAAGAACATTGGTGGGGCCTGGGAAGTCCACATGAGAGGGCCAAGACCTTTTAGAAAAGGGATATGTTCATATGAAGATGGATGGGGCTATACTAGCATGATGAATAAATTGTTTTTGGAGGTCTGGACATTGGTAGGTATTTGCTTTCTATACTTTTTGTTCTACATGGTTGAGGGATGAGTACAAAGAATTCACATTGAGCCAGCATAGGAAAATGGATGGATAAGGGTGAATTCATATTTTGTTTTTAAGGTTAATATTAATCAAACCTAGAGGAATAAAAGCTTTACAAAAAGCAAGTTTTGGATGAAAGGCATCATGCTAAGATGACACTCAGCTTTAAAAGCCTATGTTTTAGAAGGAGCAGCCACCTGGTGGCATAAGTAACCTTTGTGATGGACAATTTCTTCCTCTTAAGTCCACAGTCAGAAGTCATGCAGGGACGCAAACATGTCTAGACCTGTCAGCCTCCTGCAAAGCTGACACCCTGAAGGTTTTTCTTCATCTACAGAGTTCATTTTCCCTCTCCCTAGACAGTTAAATCCCACCATGACTTTTACATGTCAAGTAGACTGTTAGTCTAGATCATTCTCTAATGGAGTGTGTCTAATAGAAATATGATGTGAGCCACATTTACAAGTTAAAAATTCTGGTAGTCACATTAAAAAGGTAACAAGAAAGAGGCGGATTCAAAAATTTCAAGTTCAATACTTAATTGAGCCCCATATATTTAAATAGTTTTATCTCACCCTATAAACAATTCTAATGAACTATTTTACAATCTGTATTTTCTTTTTTTGTCTTAGTCTTTAATCTTCCATAATTTTTATACCATATATCATTTTTTACCTTCATTTTAATGGAAAATAATTAATGTATCACTAGATACTATATAATGTATGGTAGGCTAAGTAGTTTTCCAATAAATTATCTGAATGTTTGTTTTAAAGTTTTAATTTCAAATCCTTTAAATATAATACAACAAAATTAAAATTCTATTTCTCTCTCAGAGTAGATACAGAGTGCCCAACAGTCATGTGTAGCTGGTACCTTTAGTATGGGCCTTTACAACACTAGGCACGTAGTCTCTTATAACATAGTAGGAAGAGGTGTATTATGTGAAAATGCAACGGTATTTTAATTCCATTGTGTGGTCTATAGACTCTTGAAAATAAGGCACAAAGTGCTTCCATTCCTTGAGAAACACAGCTATGCTGATATTTTGATTTCTAGCAGACCTTGTTTCTTTCTTTTGGTTGGTTCAGCACTCTGTGAATACAGAGGAACAGGATGGATGTGGATGATCAACCTCTAAATCCTTATGAACTCAAAAAAAAATGCAGTATTTCTTAGCTATCAGAGTATCAAAAAACTTATAACCTCAAACAAAGGAATCCCTTCCCTGTACTCCACTTACACTACTAACAAGAGCCATATTTTTATATTGCGAATCTTAAACATAAGAATTATCTGATAGAATGCTCACATTGATCTGGAGGTAGGAATACAAGCTATCAGCACACAAACATCCTGCACAGTCTGTGTAATTGATCTGTTTTTGATTTTCCATTTATGCCAGGTTTGAATTGTGCCCTCTGAATTCCAAATGCCAGTTTTTAAGAACAGGAAGATAATTCTTCTACAAGATAATTTTAGGATTTCTTTATGTAGCTTCTGTAGTCTTATAATCTTATGGCACAAAGTCAAACTGTGTAACTGTGGCTTCTAAACATAAACGTTTAGAAAGTAGCATGTCAAAATGTGTGAGCTATAGCATTTTGAGTCTTTTGATGTGGTTTGTACTGCAGTTGTGAGACCCATGAAAGCTGAACTTGTCGTACAAAAAGAAAAATAAGCATTCATGAAAATAAGAGTGTTTATGAACCACTAACACAAACCTGTAGCTTGTACAACCCATTAACTTTGAAACACATGTTTCACCCAGAAAATAATCATAACTGATTCCAGCACATGGAACAATTGTGTCACGCCATAACCTACTGCAGAAAGCACAAAGAAGCTTAGTTCATGTTCTTTAAATGGGAATACCTTGTATCATTGGGCTTCTAATTTGGATTTCATTGAATTGGAATCTGCAGAAGTTCCGAGAAAGACTGGATTGAAATGCACTTGAGGTTTGCTAAGAGAGTAAACAGAAAGGGTTTTAAAAGCAATGGTTAATCCACTCAAGGAAACAAGCCACTGCTAAGGATGGAGAGCACATCAGTGTCTGTTAATGAACAAACAGAATGCCTATATGCTGTGAAGAAAACCCTGTAGGGCATTTTAGTAGTGGAAGTCTCAGCCAGAGTTTGGAATTGAGCCTAGAATTGAATGCAATCAAGTTGCACTTCTTTTAAAATAGTGCATCCGTTATTCCTAATTCAGCTCTGCCTCCTCCTCAATTAATCTTCACTAGTGAGTTATGATTGGGCATAATGGGAAGTGACAGTGTTACTTTTATACTACAGAAACTAAGTGACATTACAAGACAATGAATGGAAGCATTGGGCGGGGTATGGCAGCCTCGCTGCCATCTGTGACTCATAAAGGCTCTTTAATGTCAAGTCTTTTCTTCCCAGAGAATTTAAATGTGATACACTAAGTAAAAAGCTCGCTCTGTCTGAGAGCCAAACTTTTCTTTTCTTTTTTTCTTTTCTAGTTCTATTTGAACTAGAGAAGCGAGGGCAGGCAGAGGAAGGAAAACAAAAGCTTAGAGAGGGTGACGACATACACCTGTCGCAAGAAGACTCAAAGGTCTAGGTTCAATTGAAAAAAAAAAAAGTCACTCATACCAAGAACAGAAAAAGTTCAGACTGGATGAAAAAAAAAAAAGATCAATAGATGCCAACTCTTGACATGACAAACGCTAGAATTATCTGGCAAAGATTTTGAAGCAGCCATTCAAAAAAGACTCCAATGGGCAATAACTGACATTTCTTTAAAAAATAAATAAATAAATAAAAAATAGAAAGTCTCAGGCTGAAGTTGGACCTGGAAAAACATCTTTTATACACTCAATTCAATCTTAACATGCAGGAGCTAAAGCTTTAATGTGTACAGTTTGGGATGTATCCGGAATGTTCTTGCTCATCAACTCTAAGGTACATAAAGGTGTACAGTTTGAATCTTGGTCTATTTAACCTTAATGTTAAGTTGGGGAGGCAGATATTTTCAAAACACCCCATTTCAAGTTTTAAGTGACATAAAAGAAGTTTCTCTTTTTACATGTCATCTATAATTTTGGTTTGAAAACTAGAAGATTGGATAGACAGGAACTCTTAAGGTTTAAGAGTTTAATGGTAGCAATGGGTGGGGCTCTAGGAAACTGTGGTAAGTGTGGGAGCCTCTCAGTTCTAGTTAAATAACTAGAAATTGGAGTATCCTACCGAGTTCGGTGACATGGTAATAACCCAAAGACAAAGGACAGCAAAGTGAATGTACAACTTGGATGTACTGCTTATCTCCACTAATGCCTATGCTAGCACACAGATTTAGGGCGGTAGAGCCTTTGCATGTTAAGGAGAAATATTAAGGAAAAGGTCAAAGTTTCTCTATATTGTCCCTCAAAGAGGTCAAAGTTTGAAGATTTTTGTTGTTGTTGTTATCAAAAGGTTTCTGAAAGTGGAACCATTGCTTTGTGCTAACTGCTAATGTATTAACAGGAGGGTTAATTTTTAATGACCATAAAACATAGCACTTTCGTAGGAAAAAAAAAAATCTTCCCCAATGCTACCTAGCTGTGATTGTGAGATGAAGCATTTTGCCAATTGGAAGTCAAAAGTGTTACCTCTGTACCTGTGACTATAATTCAAGGTCAAACATATGCCTATTGCTAAAATGGGTTCAAGTGGAAACAGTAAGAACCTCTTAGTAATGCATGTGGCCTTGAGGACAGAAATGTATGGCTGGTCACAGAGACCTGCCCTATTTACAGGTCTGAGTGACTGGACAGCATTTGCTCAGCAATTGTCCACTCTAAAGGCTCAGACAAGAGAAGAAAGTTTCTTCAATGTTTCTTTTGTACCATTATTTGACCTGTGTGCTTTTATCAAAACAAAGATTGTGATCCAGACTAACTCCTACGGATTTACATCAATAACATAGCATAGGATATTTACTTCACGACGAGATAGTCTTAGGAGGGGGCCTCCAGAAACACAAACTTATTTTGGTGTTGCTGAGGATCCAACCTGAAGCCTTGTACATGGTGGGAAGCACTCTAGTGTAGACTAATACTGAGCCTCCAGGACTACCTTTGAAGGAGAATGAAGAGGGGCATAGGTCAACTAGGAAAGCCAAACAGACTTTTCTGAGGTGGCTGCTTCTTGTTCCCAGAACAATCAATTGGAAAGGGTAGGGATGGGGTGGGGGTGGGGTAAGTATCTAAACAGAAACAACTAGGGTAACCTGGAAGATCCAGGGGCTAGATAAAATACCCAAGCTACAGTCCTTTTAGTAGACTTCCAGCTTCAGGCTTTTCACACCCCAAGTACATAAAGCTGTAAAGTTCTGTTTTTCCATGGCTTGGTCTTCAGTCCTTCCCAGTCCTTCATTTCTTTGTTAGTACTCGGAAATAAACCCATGCCCTAGTAACTACCAGCACCCCCCCCCATAATATCGTGATCCCTGGACAGCAAGAAAGGAAGAGAGGTAGGGAGAGAGATTTCAGTCTTAAAAGTTCGCATTCACAAGTGTTGCCTCCAAGATGACTAATTTATTTTTCTCCTATAAACAATGATGCCGAGAAATCAAATTACTCAATCTGTTAGTATATGAACATTCATAATTGTGTTTATTGAAACACATGGTCATTTACTTGATGAAAATATAATATTGGCTTTGAGATACTTTCATCTGTGCAGACTGTCATGATATTACCGTATTATGCTAATGGTCACTTTACAAAATGAAAGTTATAAAATGGTAACAGAATGTTGCTACTTTATACCATTTTTTTTTCCAGAAGAGTCTCAACGATATATTAAATCAATCATATTTACTACACTTCCAGGGGAAATTTTACTGAACAATTATCATCTTAATTTAATACACTTTTTAGAGGACTTTGCTAAGCTTGGCATGTCTGCTATGATACACAGCATCTCGTATGGACACGGACAGTTTCTTTAAAAAATACAAAATTAAAACTCCTTCTGAACCCTCAACAATATAATTTTTTCCTTAAAGGTGTTTAGTGTAGGAACTATGAACTTTAAATTCTAGGTTTGGTTTATTCTCTGTTACTTAAGCTTTCTCTGTTCTAGTAATATTAAAACTGTTTAGGAAATCATGTATTCAACTGTGTTTATTTACTGTTAAGTAAAGTTTAAAATCTAAGTGCCTTTTAGAATCCACACAAGCCAAAATTTCAGAAGAAAAATTACTTTGAGTGGAACAAAAGTATACAAATGTAAACACAGAAGTTAAGAATTACAGAAACTATTCCATTTTCTCTGTTTTTACTGCTGAATATACCAACAGAAGTTATTAAACTGATTTAATATTATTATTGTTGTTGTTAGTGTAGAATATGTAAAAGTAAACATTCTCTTTTATTAGAGTAGATTATTCTATATGTTTCATGTTGATTCTTAGAGACTTATTTTCTGTTAGTTGTGTGTGTGTGTGTGCACATGAGTAACATGCCCAATGAGGTCAGCATAGGTCTCTAGATGCTCTGGATCAGGATTTACAGGTAGTTGTCAGATGCCCAGTGTGGGTGCTCAGATTTAAACTCAGGTCCTTAAAAGAGCAATGTGAGCTTTTAAGCATTGAGCCTCCTCTCCAGCCCCATGCTTCACACATCTGTAAAGAAGGTATTATAGTTGGTTACTGTATTAGTAATTTCTTTTTTTTATCTTATTCTTCATGGAGCTTAGGAACAGTCTTCTCATTAAATCACAAAATTGCCAATTACTAGCTATACAGCCTTCAGTAAATTAGACTGCCTTGATATAAATTTCCTTTTTATAACCTGAAATTAATCTTGTATCTATCTTTCATGGTATAAACAAAAAAATTAAGCAGGTAAAATAATAAGTACATGTATGACACATGTGAAGTGAAAAACATTAATTTGAAGAATAACAATGCATTATTGTCAAATCTGATCCATATAAGCTATCTGTACTGGTGTTCAATTCCTGAATTGCAATTTGGCTTGTTTTCAGAAGTAATCTGTTTTGTTAAATGTATATGATATTAATAATAATAAATTTTTTTCCTGATTATTTTTATTGTTTATATGTTAATGTTTTGCCTGCATGTGTGTAAGGATACCATGTGTGCAGTGCTCATGGTGGATAGAGGAGAACATCAGAGCCTCTGGAACTGGAAATCCAGAGGGCTGTGAATGTAGGCGCCAGGAACTGAACCCAGGTCCTCTGTAAAAGCAGTAAATGCTCTTAGCTGCCGAACTTTTTCTCCAGTCCTGGTGTTAGTGATTTTTAAAGTTGATGATTTCTGATTTCTTAGAATAGATATTTTCCTATGAATTAATAAGCTATATTGTCATCGAGGGTAAGTACAGTGCACAGAGATCTCACTGATATGTCATTATATTTTTGTTTGCTTTTGTTTTTTGTTTTTTGGTTTTTTTTTTTTTTCCAGACAAGGTTTCTCTGCGTGGTTGTCCTGGCACTAGCTCCATAGATCAGCCTGGCCTTGAACTCAACAGATATCCACCTGCCTCCACCTCCCAACTCTTGCATTTTAAGGCGTGTGCCCCCACCACCAATGCATGGTAATATTCTTTCTTAGATTTAGATTATTTTCATCTGGGACTCCCCTCAAGCTTCCTCTTTGTCAAACTCTGGATGCTGCAGTGGGATTTCCTGACAGTCACTTCTACAACTCACGTTCCTGTGATGCAAGGGTAAGGCCTGGGCATAACTGTGTGCAACAGGCAGGGTAGAACCTCTCAGGAAAATGAGCCTAAGAAAGTGATGCTCCCTCAAATCCTTACTTGCCTTTGATTCTGGCCTTGTGCCAGCTTCCAGTGCCCCTCCTTTTGATGGACACCCTGGTCTTCTCTCCTCCCCCCCCCCCCCCTGGCCCCCACTCACTGCAGGTACTTATGACATCTTATCTGGTCAGTTCTTACCTACAGGACTTGCCACACATAGTGACAATTTCCTGGACAAACACAGAAGTCCTGCCAAGTGCTGGCAATTAGTTCTCTTGCTATTATTGTCAGGGATCCATTCTTTTAAAATGTCCAGGCATACAACTTACTATTATTATTATTATTATTATTATATAGATCTGGAGACTAAAAGAAAGGAATGAAACAATTTTCTGGACAATCAGGCAACTATTCTTCAATTTGCCTTTATGCCTTACTCCCCCTGCCCATTGCTTATGAGCTGGGGTGGGGGATGGGAACAACTTAAAAAGGGTTCCTACTATATTAATTATTTTTGTACCTAGATGGATTTTTTTTTCATAGATTGCACAAAGAATCTTTACTAAAGTCCTAATGAACATAAAGCCTTCATGTAATGCTATTTTTACTAATTTTTTTTATTTATGATACCATGAATTCATCTATTTCATGCTTAAAAGAATTATGCAAGTAATTTGTTTGGGGTTCAAGCTTCTGGTAATTTCTCTTGCAGTTGTGTGGTTAATTTACAGTGGGTTATTGGAGAACACTTAGGACAGCACTATCTGATGACCATGCCAAGAATCAAGAAACAATCCTGGACAAACCAGAGAGATTTAATAGCATATCCCTCATATCTCTCCCTTTCCTTGACCTCCACTCTCTCTCTGCAGATCCCCCAATTCCTTCTGCGTTTCCCACTTTGTTCTGATCCCATCATTTCCAGTGGAACTATGGTGGCTTAAATACAAGCTGCCCCTGCCCCTTTCTTTCATCTTTAAAGTTCTCGAATTCCACATACATACCCTCAGAATCAAGGTCAAAGTCCCTGGTCGAATGCACAGAGCCCTGCATGTGTAAGACTTACTGCTTGACTAGACTCCATCAGCTTCTATGACTTACGATCACCCTGCCAGGAGACCCATACCAGTTTGCAGTTGTTGGCCAGACACTCCTAGTACAGAGAAACTTCTTACTGTGCCTTTAACCTGCCACACTCAGGGTAACAAAGATCAACCCATTCTAAAACATCAAGGTTCAGAAACTCTACCTGGGGCCAGACTTGATGCCTCTACTTACCCATATTTCCCTACTCCCTCTAGGACTCAGCTCGAGAGCTTGTGCCCTAGGGAACATTCTTGAACACTGCTTGGTCTAGCTGGGATTTGCCTCTGTTGGCCATGCTTAATGCCTGGTAGGCTCTAGCATTACACACTCACAGCATAGGTCCTGTGCTGTATCCTTCATTCCACTCTAGGTTGGCAACTACCCTGGAATATAACCTTTGCAATCTATTACCAACACTAATTGATTACACAGGAGAATAAAGACTCCTAGGGTGAACTGGCCTATCCATGAAGGTTAATGGCAAGGTGAAGTATAATGGAATCCAGTCTATTTCAACTACATCTATTTATTTATAAGATACCTTTGGGTCAGAGTGGAGTTTTCACTCATTTAAGAATTTACAGGAGAAAAATTAAGACTAAAACAAATGAATTTTGGAGATAAGGTTATGTACTGATTTTTCCTGTAGTTTAAATTTTATAAATTGCAAGTAAGATAGCTTCATGAGTGAACAGTGGACCACAGTTCCAGCTATATCTAAATAATACAATCCCTTCACTTGCTACATAGTTGAAGTGCTGACTATATACTGAGAGTCAAGATGCACAGCTTCCTGTCCTGTGCCCACTGCCATAGGGCTACATTCCCTTGGGAAGGACAGGTAATCTAGTACTTTTGTAATGCAGAACTAAACACAGTGAGGTGCAAGGGAGTAGGTAGTGTTCAAGGAGTACTTATAAATGGCCAGTGGTACACTGCACTCTTAGAGGCCTGAGGTGGGGGTTGGACACTGTGTGGTAGGACCCAAGAGAGACCAGTGTGTCTGAAATACTACGGGAAGGCCTAGCCTAAGAGGAGATGTGGCTGGGAGGCAGGCAGAATCCTTTATATGAGGCTAAACCTTCAAATGGCTTTTACGTTAAAAAACATCAATGATAGCTGCTGCTCGCATTGACTTTCCTTGTCCAGAACTTCAAAGTGGTGTCCTTTGAGGTACATTCTGTTAAAATAAACAAAATAATAACTGTGGAGGCTCCAAATTCCTTCCGAGATTGCTTTGGAGATCACAAGCTTTCTTAATTGCATCGATTCTCTGGGGCTGCAATAACAAATTACCACGCATTTGATGGCTTAAAGCAGCAGAAATTACTTCTCAGGTCCTGAGAGTGGGAAACCTGAGCTCGCAACAGGGCCTGTCTCACTCTGGAGGCACTAAATGGACAATTCTTCCAGAGTCTTGGGACCTCTTCTGACTTTCTTTGGCTGTGGCAGCAGAATTTCAATTCCTTCTCCTCCTTCATGTATCATGGCCATGATCCTGCACTTCCAATCTCCCCCTCTCACCTTCCCATGAGCAGACCAGCCATTGGATTCGGGGGCAGATTTTCAAATCAGTGACATCTCATGCTGCATCCCTTGGTTTTGCACATCTTCCTGGGCCCTATTTTAAAGTATCAAGGGTTAGAACTTGGACACATCATTTGAGAGAAATATAACTGAAGCCAGGACACATGGTGTCCATTTCAGATGAGGCCTTTGTCTTCACTTGACAGCAGCTGAGGTAGAGTAAGAACAAGTAGAGAAAACACTTGATTCAGCTGGCTTGTAATGAAAGTCAAGTAGCTCTACAGTTGGCAATAGCTACCACTCATGCGTTAATGGCAGAAGCTAAATCTCCCACTTACCTGTCAGCGGCATTGCCCCCAGGCAAGGTTTTATGATGTTAAATGGGTACAGATAGAGGAAAGAGGGCATGCAGGAGCCCCCTTCTATTTATGAGTCACAAAAAATTCCAACTATGTCACTCATCTGGAAATGCTCAGACTTTGTTGAAAGTGAATCTCTTGGAGTATCTGGGGTTGAGTTCATGCACTTAACCAAACTCTCTAGGAGTTTAATGAGGATCCTAAAGGAGGGATATGGATCTAGGAAGTTGAAAAAGGTATCTAGGAGAGCCCCTCAGAAGTCCAAATGTGGCGGTGTACCAAAGGAAAAGGAATAATTGAAAAGCAGACATAAAGGGAGAAGAAAGGCAGCCATTAAATAGTTGAATTCTGCAGAATTACAAGGATTTTTCGTTTTATAATATTTGGTGTATTTTTTAGATAGATCCTAACATAAAATGCATCGCAGGAAAGTACAGAGGAGCAATAGTCTTTTTCTTTCTTCTTTTTATGAGACCCTGCTTGTAGGAAAAGGAAAAGATTTAGCCAACAGTGGGAATCTGTTCCACCTACCTCTAAATGGAAATCACTTTTAAAGCAGATATGAGAAAAAAAAATCTAGCCAAGTTTACAAACAATATAACATGATGAGCGCAAAGTTTGATTCATGGGGGCTCTGGCCAGAAAATTGTTATTGCTGCACTAAGATGTGGACATGGGTATTATCCCCGGTGACAGGTAAGTTGGTGAGAGAGGGACAGGATAGCTAGTAGGAAAGGCACTTCACTGCCTAGACTTGCGGACTGTATGAACTTGGTATGATGGTAAGGGAAGCTGAGGGAGCTCATTTCCCCATCCTTCCTTTGAAGCCCGTGCCCTATACTCTGCGTCTCCATAATGTGTAACCACTGCTTGCTCACCCCCGTAGCCACAATACTTACCTCCCCGGATGAAGTTGCAGATATGTATCTATGGCCTTCAGCTCCCCTCACCTCATTCTCTACACATGGCTGACAACACACATCCCTCTGCCTGGCGTTCACCTTTTAATCAGCTAATAAAAAGCCTGGGATGAGGAATTTAATGCGGGAAAAGAGGTACAGTGCATGAGAGTGGGCTATAGATATGTAACATCGTATAGAATGTTTTAGGCAGCCGTGACATGCGGTAGAGGTTTGCGCTAAAACCTGTGAGGGCAAAAGCAGTATCTAATCCCCTGGTAGCCAAAGTAGAAGCTAAGAGATCAATGGCTTTCCCTGGCTTACTTTGGTTGCTGCAGCATTCTCCTGTGTTAGCACCTACTATCATCCCTTAAATCCCCCTTTCTTTGCAATATCCAGAGTAGACTGCATTTCTTCCGGTGACTCAGCTTGTGCCCCTATACAGATCCGCCATTGAACCTGGAAATTATCCAGAACAGCTACGAGTACAGAGAGACTTAATTACTGAGCCAGGTTGAGAAACCTAACCATCATGGAAGCACCACTTTCTAGATATACCACCAACTCTGCATTTGAGTTCTTATAGTACTGAATTGTATTTATCATTCTAGTAATTGTAATTATTTTTTTATGAACTCTATCAACAAGGTAAGTATCACTTGATGAACTAGTTTTTATCACCTGAAAATTTTAATAGTTCTTGAAAGAACTCATTGAGCATTGCTTATTCATAACAGTTTATTATTAACCAGACATATAAAATTCAAAATGTAAGCAAAAATATAAATTGGGTTAAGGTATTTTTGAAGTTTCTTATTATGTAGAGTTTGATTCTTTGAACTACTTTTTGACACAGTCATTAATGTATTTTTTCACTGCTCTGGCATTGTACAATAAGGTGGGTTGATAAGAATCTTCTCAGCACTCAGGGAGGCAAAAGCAGGTGGATCTCTGTGAGTTAAAGGTCAACCTGGTCTACAAAGTGAGTTCCAGGCTACACAGAGAAACCCTGTTGTGAAAAATTAAAACCAACCAACAAACAAAAACCTTCTATAGCTCTCATTACCTAATGTCCCTCTGTATAAACAAAATTTAAATACTAGCTTCTACATTACTGATAAGATCGTAGCATCTCTTACACAAATCTATGTAGCAAGTGAATCCTTGTGGTGCTGGATTTGTGAACCACTTTGACAATGGCATCTTAGAATGCATCTCTCTCTTTTTCTAATACTTTAGATGTGTGAATCACTATTTCATCTGCTCTATTTTAAAGTAATTTCTTCCTTGGCAGAGTAAGAGTAGTCAGTCGGTCATCGTCCCTGTGATTTTCTTGATGATGCTGGCATACTGTATACAGGTTGAGATTCTCCATGTACAGATGGGTATCTCCATCACAACTGCCTGGGAGATGAAAGTGAGTTGCCAGCAAGTGTAAGAGACATCACAATTTCAGAAATATTCCAATGTGATGAAAGAATGGGGCAAATTCACTACAGTATATAATTTAGTGCTTTGGTAAGATTGTATATAGGTACTGCATGCTAGGTAAGTGCTCTGCCATTGAGCTATATACTTAGCCCAGGGCTGTATGTATTTTATAGCATGGCTTGTGGCATATATAATGTCATTAGTGTTTCAGGATAGACATTTGTTTAAACTGAACTTACGTGACACATGTATTTGTAATGTTAGATTTAGGAGTTCCACTTGCTACTGATACTTAAGAGTTAGAATTTCATACAACATACACAGTTTAATCTATCCTTGGCTTCCGCAAGAGCTTCTTGTCCTAATATCACAGGCAGAGTTAAGTCTAGAGAACTCTCCTACCTTCCTGAGGAATGAAGATTCCTGTGATATTTATGTATAGGAGCCAGGATTGAGTAATAAAATTAGTAAAAAAAAAAAAAATCAGTGCTGGCGAAAAATATGACATGGAAGATAATTTACTTATGGGAACATACTCTCCATTTCTTCTGCATTTTGTTCTGTTAACATAAGCTTTTCCATAACTGGTACCTGCTCTCTGAACATTTGGCTGAGGAGAAAACACAGCCTAGCAGCCAACAGGAACTTGCTAATATGAGATAATGTGGTAGGAAAGGAAGTAACAGAAAGCGCGTGGCACCTGGCAGATGTGTTCCCATCTGCTGTGTAAACTTACTTTTCTTCCTTCCAACAAATTACATGGTCTGTCCAGGGCCTGGCAAATAGTAGGCTATCAGTTCATGTTGACTCCTGATTCTTCCTCTCACTCCTAGCTTAGAGCAGGGACTGGGCTGAAGTGATTTCTCCTTTATAGCTCGTTCACAGTTCTGAAGGTGGGTACACCAGCTGGATGTTTTTGTCACTAGTTTTGTATGTATTAGGAGGAGGGAATTTGGAGAGATTACTATGATGCTAAGGAGCTTATGAAAGAGACCAGGGGAATCCTTTGCCATGTGAAGACACAAGCAGTAGGTTTGCAAATACAGAGAACAGAAAACTGTTCCCCACTAGGGAATCTGCCAGCACCTTGATCTCCCACTTCTCAGCTTCTAGAACAGGGGTGGGGGGATTAACTCTGCCATCTTTAAACTTCTCAGCTTATGTTGTTTTGTTAAAGCAGTATGAACAGACAAAACTGGTGGAGACTTCAGATCTCCCATGATCTTAAATCTACATCGATGGGAGACGTCATTCTATAAATATGTTTATCTTATTGGTTAATAAATAAAAGCCCTGTTGGCCAACAGGAAAGCAAGATAGGCGGGACTAGGAGACAAGGAGAATTTGGAGGAGGAGATTCAAAATGTAGGACCAAGAGAACAGAGATCCCAAACCTCTCTCCAGTAAGATAAGACCACGTGGAAATACTTAGATTGATAGAAATGGGTTAATATTTAAAACAGAGCTAGCCAATAAGAAATGCTAGTAACAGGCCAACAGCTTTATATTTAATACAGCTGGCGCGGCTATGAGACCAGCCGGCGGGAAAACGTGCTTGTAACACTACATGTTCAAGCAATATCTGTTGACGAAGAGAAGTGAGTCTGAACTAGAATGGCATGTAACAAGGTTGCTATGAAGACCTGCTTCTGGACCAATATGATTTCAGGATGTTGGGAGGCTTTCTGGGGGCAGATATGAGACACCTACAAGGATTCTGTGTGATTCACCACAGCCCCGGGTGTGGTCACTGTGCATGATGAGAGGGCCTTCTCAGCTGCTCTCCTTGCCCTGTAAGTATTGAGGCAGGTGTTGTGGAGTGCACTACAATCACCACAGGTTGCTTTCGGCTATGACTGTGCAAGCACCCTGAGAATTAGTGAAGACAGCCATTAACGTCATACTTGTTTAATCCTGGAAAGTAACAGTGTGCTCATGTTGTCTATAGTTTTCTCCAGTGACACAGCTGAGTCCTCTTTCTAGTTCTCCTCCCTAGAGTCCTGTGACTTTGATCAATTTACTTAATTAACACTTTTGGTTTTGCCATTTGTAACATGGGACAACGATCTGTCTCGCAGGGAAGTTCTCGAGGACGGGAAGAAATATGTATGCGAGGTGCCTGGCACATAGTACGCACTAAATGAAGAGAGCTACAATTACCACTGACATTTTAAGAGTTCTAATTCTGCATCGTTAGCTCATCTGTCTTATTGACACCTAATTGGGGGCGTTTCTAAAGTGTGGTCCCTTATTTATGACCCAGTAATTCAATTGTCTACTTCAGCTCATTTTCTTTTAACCAAACTGAAACTCGCTCCCCTCCCGTGGTATGATTGATTTTTGCCAGAGTGAGTCTGCATAGGACCTCCATCTGCCGCTCAACCCCATCTGTTCTTGCCTCCAGCTGATCCAATTTCATAACCAGTTGGTAAAGAGCCATCTGAAGGAAAAAAAAAAAAAAAAAAAAAAAAAAAAAAAAAAAAAAGCACTCCATCAAGTTCTGATGTCCTGAAGAAACCTCAAGAAATATTCAGCATAATGATTTTTGATCACCCTTGACACACTAAAGCCTCAGTAAATTATCTGACGAGAACTGGGTAACATGCCATATGGTGGAGCTGCTGTGTGAATTAGATCATACTGAGGTCAAGCGACAGTAAACCCTATGCCTAGTAGAACGATGGCTACAGCATAGACTCTAGGCATAGAGGCACCCGGCTGAAAGCTCCAAGTGCTCCAATGATGGCTCCTTCCATTCCATTGGGCACACTTAATATTTTCACAGTACAAATTACAGTAGTTTGGGTGACTAGAGAGGCAGGGACATTTAACATTTTAGTTACGTTTTCACGGATTTACGTGCTGGATGATATTCATGGGATCTGGCGCATTTGCAAGGAGAGGGTTGCCCTTCTGTGTGGTATAGCCCAAGGTCACAATAGCAGGTCATGGTCTGCCTGTTGCTTATTACCTGCCGGATGTCATGAGATGCATATTGCTATATTGCCCTCATGTATTTTTTATCAAATTAGGATACCATTTATTGTATGACGCCCCATCATTTTATAAATGAGGGAATTGAAAAGATTTTAAATCAAGTTCCCAAGCCCCTATCCAGGCAGCAAAAAAGATAGCTTTCACGTAACATCTGTTATTATTATTATTTTTTTGTCCTCCCTAAAACCTGTATTAAATTTTGGCTTTGAAAGTCTAGCCTTGCTGTAGCCATAATTCTATGGGAAATGGATTAAAACCTAGAATTAATTTGTACACTTTATTAGTTACTTTTCTCATCGCTGAGAACAAAATACCCAAGAAGCAGCTACTTAAGTAGGAAGTGTTTATTCTGGCTTACAGTTCTAAGGGATACAGTTCATTGTGATGGTGGGTCTACTTCAACTGCCTCAAGCGGTAGGATGAGATCAGGAAGTAGGACAGTTCTACAGACCCTCAAGACCTACCCATGGTGGTTTATCTCCTGCAGTGAGCCCGAGCAGCACTAGCATGTTTGAACACACAAACTTGGTAGGGATCGTTCCACATCTGAATCATAACATACGCCTAGTGCTGTTCTGAGAGAACATAATTTCTTACCTCAAATACGCATACTATGTTCACCCACCCAGTCTTCTGCCACGCACCCCTTTATTTCCCCTCAACTTTCCATCCCCATTCAATGGTGCTCTAAGCCAATAACCATTTACTCCTCTTGTATAGGTCACATGTGTATAAAGTGTGGCTCACATCAAAATCATACGAGGCGGGAAAGGATTCTCTTTCTTTTCTTCTCTCCCTCTCTTTCTCTTTTTCTCTCTCCTTCCCGATCTCTGTCTTTCTTCCTTTCTCTCTCCTCATCCTGTTTCTCCTCCTCCTTGGGTAAAAAGTTTATATCTGTTGATTTCCATTAGCCAGGGATTTGAAATCTCAATGGGATCTCTGACTCAATGTTAGGAAACAGACAACAAATGACTAATTTATAGACATCAAATTAGAATCTGTTGTGTCAGTGGCTCGTGTACAGAAAATATTAATTTTTGGTTTTATTTTTACTATCCTGTATTAAACTTTAAATAAGTGGAAGATCTTGATTGCCATCAATTGATTAAGCTGCAAGGGAATGCTTAAGTCCAAATAATATCAACTAGGATATAGAATTCTGGGATTGTTCTTATTTTTAAAAAAATTAGGAATATCATCTCAGTGCTGGCAAAAGGTAGGATTATGGTATTACAAAGTTTAAATCATCATAGAATTAGGTGGACTTTCTTCATTATTTATATTTCAAACATCAGGGGAAAATCTGATTAATATTTTCATGTTTCTATTAAAATATTTCTTAGTTGAATTTTTTTTGGTTGTTCTTTAAATCTTTATGTGTCTGGACTATTGTGGAATTCATTCCAGTCAGTAAACCTTTGCCCCAGGCTCTTTTTCTATATATCTCTACTATTCCTCTACCCAAAGCACAGAGGATGCCAAAGTGGCCACCACAAGGTTCCATCCATCAAAACTAAAATGTATGTATGTATGTATGTATGTATGTATGTATGTATGTATGTATGTCTTGGAGAATTGATGTCAGACTGTGAGGAGGCCAAGGGAAGTCATCAGATCCCCTGGAACTGCAGTTGTAGGTGGTGGCAGCTGCCCAATGTGGGTGCTGGGCACTGCACATAGGTCCTCTGGAAGAGCATCAAGTGCTCTTCATTACTGACCCAACTCTTGGACCCTGACCTTATACCACCTTCAGTACTCCCCTCAACATCATCTTTCTAGAAAACTTTTCTTGGCCATGATCTCAGAGTACTCCCTTCTCCCACCACTTGTTTAGTGGCCAAATTTCTTCTGATCTGCATATCTTCCATTGGTTTCTGAACAAACTGTGAAGTACAACATGTCCATGTTTACTCTTCTTGAGTGTGTGGCTTCAATTGCTTCATATGTCCCCTCCCCCCAAAAAAAATCTTCCACTTTTCTATAACTTTTATGTTAAATGTTAAGGTGAATTTAAGGTATGGTATTATTATAGTATAGATTTTTTTCTTTCTGATGAATGGCAATCCTAGTTTCTCCATACAAAACTTGTCTTTGAAATACCAAATTATCCTACTTAAAGAATTATTTAAAACTTTCTTTAAGGTTTGTGCAACTACAGTATGCCAGAGATTAAAGTGTTGGAAGTAATTACAATACCAAACAAGTCATCTCTCACTAGAGTGAAAGGACTTGTCTCAATAAACTACTGGGTCAATATTCCATTAACAACCAACCCAATGCTACTGAGAACACTCATTGGAGCCCTGCTGAGGCAACCTATAACTCCATAAACTCCTAGAGACAAAAACAAATATACTGGTTCCTCTTTCATTTTTCCTTTAACAACAGAGCATATGAAATTGAAGCAACTATTACTTTTGTTTTAAAGGATAAAAGTAAACACAATTATCAAATACCAATAATCTGATTCCTTTGAAAATTAAAAAAAACATACACACACGTAAATAATAGGTACATAAATTTCATATATTCACTTATCTCTCTCAATTTCTATTAATATGATGCTCCAAATTTAAAGATAAAGTAGGAAGTAAGCCAGAGGAGATTTTATTGATGTAATGTTTTGAGATGACCCTTCCTAATATATTTAGGTTACCTTTTCTCTGCCAGCTGGGAGTGTTTACAGTGTTTGGAAAGGACAAGGTTGTAGTAAGTTTGAGGTGTTGCTTCCCTCTTTTAGATTGGAATTCAGCACACCATGCTCTATCTAGCTCATGTCCCCCAATACCATCTACAGTAACTGCCATTATGGAAAGGAACTATATTAACTGTGACTGTCTAGACAAGGGTGTTATGGGAGTAACCAAACACTTTCTAACTAGGGTTGATGCCCATTTAATGGGCTGGAATTTGTGTTTGGTACTATAAACCAAGTCAAATCTGTGGCTGGGAAGGTCTTAGGCCCATGTTGGGAAGCTACTGCTGTTGTTTCTCTGCATGAACAGTAATGTTACAAAGCAACCACTAATATATGTAGTTAGTCTAGAACCGTTTTAAAAAGAGGAAAACGCCTCCGCTTGGGAAGCCCGGCTGAAATTCATCACACAGTCATCAGAGGGAGATTGAAAGGAACTTGAAGTGGGCTTCCATTAACTAGATACCCATGTCATTTTCCTTCCTTCTTACTTGATATTTAATGGTGGGTGTGGAGCACATATTGTCTTATTTTTTTCCCAACAAGTAGGCCTGAGAAGAATGAGGAAAAGTTGAGTTTTTGAACCCCTCCACCCTCGGCCACACTCACAAGCACACCCATGGGCTTGAATGGGTCATCAAAGCAGAGAAGATGTTTAGAGCATTGGCATGCTAGCTAAGCTGAAAACTCGAGCATCTAGGTCCCTACCGTACAGACATGCTCCCCTCTTTAATACTGGAGGACAACGAGAAGGGAAGAAATTCTACTTCTTAGGATAGTTTAATCTGAAATAGAAGCTCAAAACTGCTAGGATTTTGAAAGGCATTATTCCAGAGTATGTAATAAAGGATAGGCTACACAGTTTACCCACCAAGGGGTTTAAAAAGCTCCTCAAAGTGAATTCCTGCTAAATGAGATCTTGAGACATGAAACGTACAACGTTGGCATGCAGGCTGTCTGGATACTGAATGTAATGTTTGCTGGCTTATGCAGATAAGCCATCCCCATCCACCTTCTGAATGCCTTCAACTTACAGGGACAACCAGGCAAGTCTCTCCCCTGCCAGGGAATCGCGAAATATTTTTCTGCTATTGAATGCTTGTTGCTCCTTTCCTTTTAAATATAACAATTCCTGTATTTTACCAATTAACACACAATTATCAAGAGACGTGGAAGGAAACTTTTCTACGTCTCCCTGTTTTGTGGGAGTTTTTGGTCACGCCAGTATTTTCTTAGTTTTAAGCCATTCGCCTACATGCACACACTCAATAGCGTCAATGATTTTTAAGCCCTTGCTTGCAAGTAATTGGTATTGATTTTGCAGGTTACTTCTAATGTGTTTAGTTCCTGAAAAAAAAAATTTAACTGTACTTCACTCATGCTCTAGTCCCTAGAAGAAAATAATATTTATAACCAGAATAAATGGCATTGTTATCTGGCTTCCTGCAGCAAAAATTAGGGGTGTTGGATTTCTTCAGGGCATGGGGGTTTTCTAACTGAAGGTTCGGGGACATGTGCTTAAGTTCTCCATTATTTCAGTTCAGTGTGCTGATATATGAAGTGTGGTGGTTAGTGGTTAATACTCCTTATTCTATAGGAGTAAACAGCTTAGGCATCTCATTTAAGAACAAGGCCCTGGGGAGCGCTGAGGGAATAAGTCTCTCTCTTAAATCAGCACACTCAACTGGCTCAGTCATTAACAACATTGGCACTAATAGCTTTCAGCAGTAGGGCACCTGCTGGCTAAGACTGGGCTTGCTACCATGGTGGCTGTTGAGGAGCTAAGACTCCATCACAGAGGCAAAGAACCCAGGAGGGGAAGAGAAAGCAAAATGGAAAGGGAATGAATGAGATAAGACTGGGGGGAAAAGAGGCAAAATTTTCATTCATATATATGTGTGTGTGTGTGTGTGTGTGTGTGTGTATACTATTGATAATCATCACATCTATCATCTATCTATCTATCTATCTATCTATCTATCTATCTATCTATCTATCATGTATCTATCTATATCCTATTGGTAAACATCATTATTGAACTCTGAGGCACTTTTTTAGTTTCCTGTTTGTAAAAGAGTATGAATAATCAGGTTTCTTGTAGCAGCATCCTTTGGTCAGGGACAGCTAATGGAACTGATAAGGAGGGTGGATAAAGAAACAATAGGCACTGTCGTTGCATCTGGTCAGTGTGAAACCATCTGGTAGGCAGGTGAAGTGCACAGTACAACACATCAAAGACACACAGTAGTCAGATGAAATTTTTTCAGTGGGAACAAGGCGGGGTTTCATACAAAGTAAAATCTCTTAGGATTCATTCAAAGGATTTTTATCTCTGAGACTATTGGTACCTCATTCAGAAACTGTTTGTTATAAGCTTTTAAAATGCACATCTGCTAAACTAACTCGTAGGTGTGCCCTGTTGGCCAGAAACAACCAAGGCTTTTGTGTTCCTACTGCTTTATTTAAAAACTCCTGAAAAGCTGTGTGTGTTTTTTTCCTGTTTATTTCTCATTCTGTCTTTCTCTGTCTTCTCCCCCCACCCCCGTGTGTCTGTGTCTGTGTGTGTGTGTGCGTGTGTGTGTGTGTGTGTGTGTGTGTGCACGCATGCGCACACATGTGCACTTGCACTGATGCACTAGGGGAAGGAGACTTTATGTTGAGAGAATGCACTCACTTTCCACCACAGTCCACCCTTTTGTGTCAATCACTATCTAGGAATCACGCACCATGAAAGAAAGATGTGGGTCTCTGGGGGTGACTAGTGCACTAGTGCACAGTTCTCTCTCCTTGGCTGGATCAACTTGGGGCTTTCTGTATTTTTCAAGAACTTCATTCTGGGCTTATATAACACAGTTCTGGCTTTTTTCCTTCATCCATATCAACCTTTCTTAGTTTACTTTCCCTCCAAGAAAAAAAGGTACACACTACTAGGTACCTATTAATTTAATATCACTCTGATGCAAAGTTGACATTTTTAAAAAATGGAAGTTACACTGTAGGCAGAGAATGTTTTTTTCAGTCAATACAGTGGAAGGGCCAGTCCCCAAAAAGTTTAATTAGATTTCATAGGATTTAAAAGTTTTCTTCCTTAAAATACAGCACTAGGACTTTAGAAACATATCACCAACTAGCATTCAAATGCATGTATGCATCAAAATACTTAGATTTAAAATTCTCTATAGCCATGCCACTTTGAAGGAATGTGCCCAATCTAGTATTTGAATCGGGTAATTGGGTTAAAGTTCTTTTATAACTCAGCAACAGAGAATAATTTTTAAAAGGATAAGTGACTTCAATAGACATTTAATAATAACATTTTTTTTTTAAAGAGAAGGACATTAACAGTGATCAAACACACTCAAAGTGAACAGCATAGTTAGTTACCAGAAATGCAAATAAAACCCGGTGCTGGCACACATCCACTAGGGTGGATGAGGCAGAAATTTGGAAGAGACCACACCAGATATTGAGGTAGAGGGGTAAGTGTAACCTCACTGCTGTGTAGAAGGATATGCAAACTGGCAGAACCTCTTTGGAAATTGCTTCTTATTTTTCCCCTAAATGTCAAAAAACAAAAAAACAAAAAAACAAAACAAAACAAAAAAAACTTAAGGTTAGTTAAAATTTAACCACATGATCTTGTAATGTCACTCCTAGGTGGAAGTTTAGAGAACAAAAAAATGGTCCACAGAAAGAAATTCTTTTCTTAAATATGTTTAACTTTCATTTTATGTGCATTGGTGTCATATCCGCCCAGACCTGGAGTTACAGACAGCAGTGAGCTGCATATGCGTGCTGGGAATTGAACCCTGGTCCTCTGGAAGACCAGCTCTTAACCACTGGGCCATCTCTCTAGTCTAGTCCCCAGAGAAAGAATTTAACATGACTATTCATAGCAGTGTTGGTTTCAAAAATCAAAGGAGACATCCATAATTCTTATAAACTGAAAATTAGATTTTTTTAAAATTTAATTTATACACTTCAAGGAATTCCATCTAGAAACAAGAGCAATGGTCAAAAACGGTACCAGGGCAGAGAGCCAATCTTTGGGAATATTTTCTGTGTTGTTATGAAGTTCTCAAGCAGGTGAAACTAGTCTGGTAGGATCAGCCATTGCCTCCGATCCTGAGGCTGGGCTAGCCTAGGGAAGGGTCTCAGGGAACTCTTTAGGCTGGAAGCAGTGTTCTGTTTTCATGACAAGGGACATACACAGATGCATGTCCTTGTCAAGACTTGCTTAACCCCATGCTTGCAGTTAGAATCTTACACAAATACCATGTTTCGATAAAAAGCAACACAATCAAGTCTGTTAAGGCCTAGGCCAGCAATGTAACTAAAATCTAAATGAAAGGCAATGGGTTTCAGGGTAGGGGTAAAGAATTCATTATTTAGAAGGAGCCTTGAAAGGTAGGTCACGGAGCAGGAGCCGTGGGGGCTGTGGTGAAGGATCCACATCCTACCACTAACAGGGCTTGTGCTTTCCTTCCTTTCTAACCTCCACAATTAAAATTCCAGGTGACCTTCAGCTGAATTATACCCTCCATCCCCCTTTTCAGACACTGAATTAACCAGAGCTTTACCCAAAGCTACATTACATACAGACAAAACTGCAAGCTGGAACGTAGTGAAACGTAGGAAGACAGAAGTAGACACACTGCACTCAGTGTCTCTAGAACCATCACTCCATTTGGTGTCACAGGCAGGGACAGTATTACGTCACTACCAAACTCTGCTCTCTTCCTTCCCTCTCTCTGAGCACAAAAATTATAACCGTGAATAAGAAGATGACAGTCTCCTAAGAATATAAGGTTTTCTCTCATTTAGCCTTTAAGCCATTTCGTTAATTACTTAAAAAAAAAAAGCTAGAAAATGAAACTTAATAAAGGAAAAGGATTAAAATTAACCACTGGGAAAATGTATACAAGCCTAGGAGTTAGCATTGCTAAGTCTTAAGCAGGAAAGGGCAACGATGAACACAAGTATTGCCTCTTTTACAGAAAAGGTAAATGAATCTCTGAGAGTGGCCCTACTTGCTTCCAAATGCTGCTGTGTCTGTGCCTTGGGAGTCCTGCCTCAAGCACATCCAGGACGCCCAGGCAGGATCCCTGAAGGTACCTCGCATCCATCCCTTTTGATTCATTAAGGCAGGCCTCTAAGACTGATCACTGTGGCTCTCTCTGAGTCAGAACAAATGTGATCAATTACGCCCCAGCTTTCTTGCTTAGTACATGATTAGCTTCAGTAAACGCCGGGATCTGGCAACATTATGTAGAATTGACATTAGCCAAACGAATGTGTTCCTGATCAAAGGCTGTCTCTTAGTGGAAATTTCAAAATGTAAGTAGCCTTATCAATTAACATAGGCTCCCAGTTGCAGAGCCTCAAGGAAATCAGAACAACTTTATGAGAATCCATGCAGTGTCCAAGGACAGAACGCAACGGGCCTGGGAAACCAGCTCATCAAACCACACACATAATGCCATGCCGCTTCCTCCTCATTAGGATGCAGCGATACTTTGAGGGAAGAGTGTTAAGTGGGAATGAGGGCTTTGAAAAAAAAAAATCAGTAAATAGAAAACCTGTAATTACCCACTGCATGGAGTGAGGGTTGTAGTTTTTGTTTGTTTGTTTGTTTGTTTTTGAGACAGGTTTTCTCTGTGTAGCCCTAGCTGTCCTGGAACTCGCTTTTTAAGACCAGGTTAGCCTCAATTTTGCAGAGATCCACCTGCAACGTGGCATTGTTTTTAACTCTTTACTGGGGGCCTGCCACCCAGCTGCCAAATAATCACATGGAGATGTATTCTTTCTTATGAATGCCCGGCCTCAGTTTGGCTTATTTCTAGCTAGTTTTTTTCTTAAATAATCCCACCTGCCTTTTGCCTCTGGGCTTTTTACGTCTCTCTGTTTCTGTTTATCTTTACTTCTTATTCCATGTTTGGCTGTGTGGCTGGGTGGCTGGCCCCTGGCATCATCTCTTCCTTTTCTCATTCCTGTCCTTTTCTTTTTCTATTTATTCTTTCTGCCTGGCACCCCCACCTGATGCTCTCCTGCCTAGCTATTGACCGACCAGCTCTTTATTAGACCAATCAGGTATTTTAGACAGGCAGAGTAACACACAGCTTTGCAGAGTTAAACAAATGCAACATAAAAGAACGCAACACATCTTTGCATCATTAAGCAAATGTTCCACGGTATAAATGTAGCATATCTTCAACTAATATTGCACAACATGGAATCCTCATAAGTGCATCACTTAGGTTCAGTGATTTTTAAGACTTAAGTAAATTTGCTTGACTTTCTCCCGTTGCTTTTCTTTTTTTAAGAGGAGAGTCATAGTGATGTGTTTATACACTCTGAGATTCACTTCTGAAAACACAGACATTTCCTTCAATGTCACAGCAAGATCCTCTCACCTATGCCTTAGCAAGAATGGCTATGTAGCATGCCCAGTGCAGAGTGAACTTTTGTAACTATTGCATACATAATTTTGCAGTTCATATGCTCATATTAAGAACCCAATATGCCATCTGTTTATCCTCCAAGTGTCCTTTTTTTCTCTTTAATATTATTCTCACTCCCCCTTTCATCTGCTGAGATTAACTTTTAGGAGAAACTTGGCAATTGACTTAGAATATGCCCATAATTCTGGTTCTCTCTGTTTATTTCACAGTTGTTCTATTTAACTATTTCACATCTTTTCTGGTTTCTGATAGATGGAAGTTGATGATATAGGCTCCATTAGATTCATATTCAATATCCAATAGCCATTCTCTGTAAACATTGTGATATGCATCATGTTACACTGTATTAGAAAAAAAAGTTCTGCTTTAGTAATATATTTAGTAATAAAGAAAACCTTACTCTTCTGTCTCAGTTAATTTTCTTCTTACTGTGATAAAATGCTCTGAAAGATGAATCAGAAAGGAGAGATGTCTCTTTGGATTCACAGTTTAAAGGTACAGTGATAGGAGATGCCATTCTGTAAATATGTTTCTCTTATTGGTTAGTGAATAAAGCACTATTGGCCAATAGGAAAGCAAGATAGGCGAGACCAGGAGAATAGGAGGAGAGAGGAAGAAATAGGGAAGAATTTCAAGATGTTGTAGGACCAACAGGGTAGTAGTACGCTGGGGTCTCTTTCTGGTAAGATAAGACCATTTGGAAATACTTAGATTAATAGAAATGGGTTAATATTTAAGACAGAGCTAGCCAATAAGTAATGCTAGTAACAGGCCAACAGAATTATATCTAATACAGCATCTCTGTGTGTTATTTGGGGCTGGCGCGGCTGTGGGACCAGGCCAGTGACAAAACATATTCATAACAATACAGGCCACTGTACCAAAAGATGTTATGATTACTTTTATTTGATATTATCTCACATCATTTATGGGGTTGTTTTCATTCTCGTGCAAATATTTCAAACTTGCAATCTTGCCCTGGAAATAACTACTATAACACCTCATGTTTGATGAGTTAACGAGATGTTATTAATGTAAATTTTATGCATTGTTTAACTTTTTCCTCTGGTGGAATTTTCCAGTGTGACACTCACATTTTATATCAAGTTCCTGGAAAAAATGGAGGAACTAAGATGATATGTTGCCTGCATTATTCCTTGGAAGATTTGAGGAAACTGAAATATTAGAGTCACATTAGAAAAAGTAATTAACTTAAATCCCTTTTGGGAAAATCAAAAAAGAAGAAAAGAGAGAGAAAGAAAGAAAAAAGAAAAAAAAAAAGCAAAGTGGATCAGAAATAAAAATTATCTTGAGAACATTTCAGAAGTATCAGGCAGTAAATGTTAGCCATTGTTCTCCAACACTTCGTCCTTGGAGCCTGTGACTTTTTAGTCACAAGGCGCCACACCATCACATTGCCCAAACAATTTGCATCACAAAGGAATTATAATATTCTTTTAAAACGAAGAGAGAGGGTGAATTAATAAGGACTATTATTGTGCCAGAGTCCTTCGTTCTCAATGGAATGGACAAACGTTAGCTGGGAAAATTACTTCAGACTTCTTAACTGCTGTAATTGAAGTGAGATTTTTTCCCCCTCCTTTCTCACTTGTGCAGAATACAAATATTTTAATTGTAGCAGTTCCATGAAGAACATCATAGGGTTGCTATTATACCAAATTGTTTGTTGGGAGTTAAAAGTGAGAGGTGGGGAGTAGACTATTTGAGTGATGAGGGTTCAGTTGAGAAGTTTGGGGAACACGTGTCCATCTCTTTCTCTGAGAATGAACTGTTCACTTTATTTTATTGGATGCAGAGGGGTAGCTACTCACACAATAACAAGACTGTTAGGGACTATACTGTGAAAGATCTAGCTACCCTCCCTCTGCCTCAGCCACTTCCTTTACATACTCACCCACGTGGCTTTGTAGCAATGTGGCTGTTTTCTCCTTAAAAGGCTTTCCTGTTCTAAGTGATTCCCAAGTACATGCTGTTCCCTTGACTGTCAAGACAATGGACCGGCTGTTTCAAGGAAGGTAGTGTTTTTGTTTTATTTTGCTGACTTCTCCTGGCCAGCTGAGTGCTCCATTAAGAATAAATTTAGTGGAGTTATTTTATTACTGAAAAATTCAAACTAACCCTCCTCAGCGCATGATCAAATAGTAAAAGAGCCTGGGCCCTGCTCTGAATAAGGAGACAGCCTTTGAAGACCCCCATGAAAGGCCTCACTCTCCCTGGGGAGCAGAAATGGGATGGGATAAGGGTTGGTAGGGGAACAGAGGAGGAGGGGAGGGAGAGGGAACTGGGATTGACATGTAAAACAAGCTTTCTTCAAATTTAAATAAATAAATAAATAAATAAATAAAAATACCATTAAAAAAAAAAAAAAAAAAAAAAAAAAAAGAAGCTCTTCTGTGCTGTAGCCTAACAGCTATTAAATTCCAAGTCCTCCATGGTCTTTGTTACACAGGTTATGTTATGCTGAAGTTAATCACATGCTGTTGAACTTCCTGCCATCCCCGAAGAGGATATAATAGTCAGATATCTCCTTTCATTCGGGTTTTTCTTAAGGCTCCATTGTAGGCCTTCTCCTCCCACAGCCACAATTCTATCAACAGCAGCTATGTCTCTTTAACTGAAATCTAACCCTTCCAATGGAGGTCACCTTCAGGTTTCCAAGGGATGCCTCATCCTGCCTGTAAGGCCTAGTCGTCTCGTCTCTGATGTAAGACATTGTTCCTTTTCAATGTCCTTCCACTGCAAAGGCTCGTGGCTGCAGGGCCATCTCTCCCAACAAAGCTCATTTCTGAGGAATAACTTTGTGTCGGGTCCTGGAACCAATTGCTACCCACCTGGCTCTCAATGACTACAGAGTATTTTCATTGTCTTATGCTCTGATTCTTTATTATATCCCATATCTTTCTTCCTTCCCATAACTCCCTACTGTGTGTGTGTTGTCTGCTTTGGGGCACGCACCATTGAAATGTTTTATTTTGATACCAAGGGGCAACTTCATTCATGGGAATAGGTGTGGCCTTATATATGAGCATACATATGAAATGTCCCCTATAACCTACAGCCAATTTCAATGTTCTCATTAAATATTTAAATATTATTTGTTTTATTTAAAGAACATGTACACTGCTGTAAGGAGTCATTTATCCTTTAGAGCGGAGGGCATATCACCCCTATGAGAACAAACTCAAAGCTTTAGTGACTTTGACATTTTTGTAGGGAGATGGCAGGAAGCCAGGAAGCCAACATTAGGAAAGTTTGCCTGGGAAGGGATGTTTGCTGTGGTACCTGCTCCTCTTCTTTCTAGTTTATAGATCCCCCCACCACACTTTTACAAGAGTTCTGTTGCTTCCAGGGTGCACTATGCTTCTCCCAACAGAAGGGTGTCAGTGTAAAAGAGCTATAAATGTTAATTGTCATCTTTGAAAATGGAATACTTAATGCTTTTCACTGTAATTTGATTTTTGTTTTCTTTTTAATATGCTCTATGCCTTATTGTCATGGTATCCACTGTGTGAGGTTATGCTTACTGCCTATGAAGGGGCTTTTTCTGGTTACTTACTTATATGGAGTGTTTGCAGTACTCTATAAATGAGTACTGAATGAATAAGAAAAATAATCTAGGAAAATCTTTTACATTAAGGACCCTGAGACGCAAACCGGTATAATCAGAAATGGCTGGATTTAGATGAAGATTCTTGTCATTTTAAAAGGTTATGTAAAGTTTTAGTCTTTAAAAGCTATTTAGAATATTATAAACTTCAGGTTAGTAGTTACTCATGTATAACAATCAAATTTATAGTCATGTTAGGTATGTTTTCAAGGTCAAACAGAGATATATTTTAGATAGATGGTCTTGAAACACTTCAAAGATATATAGAACATGACATTTAAAATATTTTAATAACATAAGGGTTATCTTGACAGTGAGACATGTCTGCTCCTGGCAGTACCTATTTACTTCCAAAAAGAATGATGGGTATCAATGATTCCATGTGGAGTTTGTTTTCTTTGTGGAAAAAGCTAGCTATTTGGGCAAGAAACTGCCCTTGCCTTGACAACTGGCGATATGCTGCCCAAACTGGACAAGCAGGACAAAAAGAAAATGACTGCTGAACTTTTTCGAGATAGGGTAAGACAGTCCTTCAAAAATTCCTGCTCCACAGAATGATCTGTCAGATATTCTAGGCATGCAGGCTGAAAATGCCTGTGACTCTCCGGGCATCCAGATGTCTCTGTTGTTTTGGGAGTGGTTTGCTCTGCACTTCCTGTTTACTCAGGTGATATTATATTTTTCCGGTGCCTTTGATGGAGTTGGAATCTAGACAGTTTTATTTAATTATAATAGAAGGTAAATTATGTAAAGGACTTTGTACTCACCAAGATAGGATAAATAATGGAGTATCTTCTTCTAAATTGCAGAATAAACATGGATTGTACATTGTGAATGCAACTCTTACCTGATAATTGTTCTTATTATATATGGTTTTACTGTGTTAGGGTTAAACCCTTTCCTTTTTATTTAGACAAAAGGAGAATATGTTGTGTAGTAATAATCTTTTCGCATACTGTGAAGATGTGTCTTTACCCAGGAGCTTTCTTATTGATTTAATAAAAAGTTAAATGTCCATTAACTAGGCAGGAGGTAAAGGCAGGACAGACAGACATAGAAGATGCTGGGAAGAAGACAGGCAGAGTCACCAGGAGACATAGAGGGGGCCAGACATGTTGGAGACAGGTAAAGCCACAAGCCATGTGGCAATACATAGATGGTTGGGAATAGGTTAATGCAAGTTATAAGAGCTAGTTAGTAACAAGTCTAAGCTACAGCCAAGTTTTGATAATTAATAAGTTGTCTCCATGTTATGATTTGGGAACTGGCTGGTGGGACAGAGATTTACAACAGAAGAGACTAACCAGACACATCAAAGGACAATGATGCCATCCTTACAGTCCTGTCTCCAAAAGGGTTTAAGCATATTTGATAATAACACATTTATTTATTATATGGTTATATAATGACTCATTTTTTTCAAAGTAACACTTCTGATGTCACTTGATTTCTAGAGAGTCCTCTTGGGCCAAATGTCAGGTGTCATAACCTCAGGGCTGCTGATGCAAAAGAGAGATATGAGCTGGGATACACAAGAAGCATCTGACAACACCCTGTAACCGTTCTTAGAGAAAAAAAAAATCCCACAGTGCACATTTGATTTGGAAACAGAAAATAGAAGCAATTATGGGTAAATACCATCTTTCTCAAACTCCTTCAGCTCACTCTGGATGTGTACCCCATAAACAATGCTGATTGGTAAATGCAACATTGCTAATCAAGGGCTAATGTTACTCTTATTCTTCCTGTGGTATTTCAGCGTCTGAATAATGATTGATGGGGACAGGAAGGGTGGCTGGTTTTTGCTTTTCATTAGTCGATGGGAACTTCTGTCATTTTTTGTTAGATATTAATGCAGATAGAGTATTCAATCAGTCACATATTACTTTCAAATAAGGTGGAAACAGAATTGTATGTTTTAACCTTATGAGGTGAAAAACTGCATTTGAAATCATGACAACCACAATACTACTTCACACGAGTTTTGATTTGTGTAATCTCCTTCATTTACTGTTATTTTTTTTTTTTAAGTTGGGAAGGTGCCTGAGTCAGTAGGAAGGCATGGTCTTTGATGTTTGCTCATTGTAGGGGGATGAAGACTGACAAGGAGAACATCATTCACATGTCATCATATTCCATTCACATCGCTGTGTAGGAGCTGCCAACACTTATTCTGATGCATGACCTTAATAGAAAATCTTAGCTTTCTTTTCTTATCTAAACTCTACACAAAGATCACAGAGTATTCTTTTTGAAACAAATGAAGTAAAAATGAATAATGGATATTCTTGTCCATATCAAATCAACAGGTATAGATTAAACCCTAGAACCTGCAAGAGGTTGCCCAGGGCACATCCTGAACAAGATGATTTCCATGTCAGGAAAGAAACAACTGAATGTGTAGTGGACCCTTTAATGTACTATCTCAGTTCATCCTGGATAACCCCTCTATGAGAGATACATTATCATTGCTTTATCAGTAGAGGAGATGGAAGCTAATGAGAGAGCAGGGCTCCTAAGAATACAAAGTTTGTAAGTTCAAGCCCATACCATCTTGTCTACACACAAACATCCCTGAGTCCTATAATCCACCAAAATATCATGCTTGATTGATTGATTATTTTTGAGACAGGGCTTCTCTGTGTAACAATCCTGGCTGTCATGAAACTCATTTGGTAGGCCAGGTTGACCTCAAACACTGGGATCTGCCTACCTCTGCTTCCCAAGTGCCGGCATTAAAGGTGTACACTACCACCATCTGGCAAAATAACATGCTTTTATCATGCCAAATGAAATTGTATTCACTTCTAGTAGAGAATGTGTGCGTGTGTGTTGTACACATTTTTGAGTGTCCCTGTGTGTATATATATGGCTGTGTGCATAACATGTAGATGGCAGGTTATATCAGGCATCTTCCTGACTTCCTTCCTTCCCACATTATTCTGTGAGACTGTGCTTTCACTGAAGCAGCAGATCACCAATTCAGCTGGACTGGATGACAAGCATGTCTCACAGTACCTCCTGTCTCCACCTTCCCCATGATATCATCAGATGGGTGCCACCAAGCCCAGCCTTTAAATGGGTGCTGAAGATCTGAACTCAGGTGTTCATGCTCGCACCAAGCACTGTACCAACAGAGCCATCCCTCAGCTTCCTAGCTGAGAGATTTTTGAAAAATAAAAACTGAGTTCTACTTACTTCAGAAGAAAAAGAATTCAGCTTACAAGCACTAGGCATTTGCCACACGCAAAATATTTTCCAACATCCTCAGCTACTGTTCTTTAAGTGCACACTGTACAAAAATGTGGAGTCACTTCAAATGAATCATTTACTTAATCACAATTACAAATATATACTGAAACAAGGCCACCAACTCCCAGGGAGGCCAAGCACTAAGTCAGTGCTAAGCATTAACAATCTTTTTTTACATGCCAATCATAGCTCCCTTTCCTTCCCATACCCCTACATAGACCCCCCTATCCCTCCCATCTCCACTCCCCGGGGAGGCTTGAATCAAAAGCCCAATGTGTGTGAGCTGAAACTCCCAGCATTTCAGTTCCCCACAAGGGAGTGAAGAGCAGAGTATGCACCACAGCAGAAGCAGACAGGCTCTTGCCTGTGGTCAACAATTTTCAAGCAACCAAGAACAAATAGGTCCTGTCTGTGCGATGTAGATTTTCTCATTAGCGGACCATATTGCATCTCGTTCTCTATACAGATTGGAGCACAGCATCGCCAGAATACAATATAGAGCAAAATTAAATTTGCTTGCCGAGGAGGCAATAAGTTAGAGAAACTCCAGCTAAAGACAAAGGCAAAGAGGAAAGTGAAAGATACAGAGACTTTGCTTGGGAGCTGGGGCAGGCATAGCAGATTCTCTGTTGTGTCCGAGGTGATGCTGACCCTGACCCCTCATATGAGGAGAGTTCAAATACTGCTCTGCAGTGAGGACTTTAGTAGCTATCTGTCCACATTGATCTTTATTTGGGAGCACACTCATTTTATTATTGTAAGAGTTAGCGCCAGTGCCTATCATTGCACCAGTTGTGAAAGCATGTTCCCGATGAATAGCTGTTTCTGTTTTTTTACAAATGGGCAGTCTGAAAGATAGGCAGCAAACATGGTCACCAAGACATACTAGCATTCCATGCATACTGGAGAGAAAGGGGATGAGTAAGTCAATCTGAAATATGGTATGCCAGTCAAGGTGGGTGAGCTCACCTCATCTATGTGTACCATGAATGCAGTTGCTTATTTGTGTTGCAAAAGTTAGGTGGTTAGGATTCTCAAAATAAAAAAATAAATAAATAAATTCTAAGTAAATTTTTTTTTAATTTGCTGCCCCATAGGCTGACTGAGAAGTCAGTCTATTATCCCAACTTAAAAGTCAGACTATCTATCTCTGTGCTTTCCAACTCAATAGAAACACATCTTATTCTATGGAACAGACCCACCTTGACATTTAGGAGGAAGTTAAAAAAAAAAATTAGTAGAGCCTACTTTTTGCTTTTGAATGCTCTATAGCATAGAGATCTTGAGAATAATCTGCACATAAGGCATAGATTTCTCTAACCAAAACCAGAAGTGGTTAATAAGCTCTACGAATACATTGCTATAAATTTTAGACTGAGAATAATCCATCTTTCAGATAATCAATAAAGTCAGATTTTAACTGGTTTTGAAACAGAGTGAAAATTCTGTTAGGAAGAAGGATGTATTCTCATTAGAATTTTACGTGGTTTCCAGATTGTACCACCAAAAAAAACAAGAAATGATGTTGGAAGTACGGAGATGAGTTTTAGGGATCTGGGTAAAGGGCAGGGAGAGCCAGATAATAAGAGGAAAGGGGGACATCATTAACATGAAATAACTTGTGACAGGTACAGAGAATGAGTCGAGATGTGGCAGGCTTCGGTAGGATGGGCAAGGAGGAAGGAAAGCAGTACACTACCTTTATAGGCAGCCCTTACCAGTCTGATAGGTGGAGTCTTCCCCGCCCCACCCAAACCTTAGTTAGAATGTGACTGTTTGCCTGAAATAACGATGTACAAATTTTGTTTAATCCTTTGTGAGTCCTGGTCTTGACTGTGAGGATCAAATGCGTCTCTATAACATCCTACAGCCCTATGAGGAAAGTTCACATGGAAAAATCCCAGGACATCTCAGACAGAAACAGGCACAGATGAGGAATGAGAACTTACACTTACACTCACTTTTCAGAACCTCAGAGCCCCATTCCACACAAGACAAACATCACTAACAAGGAATTGCACATGGTTTTAAATACTTCCCACGTGCCTGGAAGTGTCCAAGGAGGCAGTGAAGAAAGCCTTATAAGGCTCCTTGGAAATCAAACAGTATCTCTCCTCCATGATTTAAGACTTAACTGTGGGAGAAAATATCATAACTGCCTTCTAGGAAGGCAGAAGATGCTAAGAGTCCCATATTTACATTCTGAAAAACCTGATACTTTTTTGTAACCATAGAGAAGTGTGTTTCTTGGACAGTCATATACACTAAAGGCAGCCACCCATGTTCAGGAAACAAGCTATGTGTACATAGTAGGTTCTTACTATAGAAACGTGGTCCCTCTGGTAACTAGTACTTAATCTAGTCACCTTACTGATTGATGGGTAGATAGATAGACAGACAGAATGACAAAGTGCCCAGAGAATGTAGAAGAGATTAAAAATGTATTCTCTCTAAGCTGCAAGTAGTTAATCAGGAAGGTAATTGACTTGTTGGCCATCTGATTGCGGCAAAGTTGCTGGAGAGTGTGAGGGAAGAGATGAGATTGGGCTCGGAGAATACCTTAAGTGTGAATGTCTGCTCTGTTTCGGGGAAAAGCTAGATTGTGAAGGTAGACGGTACTGTGATGCACAGATAATGTAGGCTGCAGAGAACACAAGAGCCTACTGTGCACACCATGCTCTGTCTGAGAGGTTGTGAGTTGAAGGGGCTGAGGAAGGAGGCGGGAGAGTGCCTCCTATTTCGTGCCTGGGGTCTGGGAGTTTTATGTGGAACAAGTATGAGGACAGGAAAGATTTTAGGAGTGACCCCGATAGACTGAATTGTGAACAAACTATCACTTCCCCAAGGATGTACCTTACGAGGAGTGTGACAGACTCTTAGTGTGTTTCTACACTTCCTGTGGACAAGTGGACACCATCTCAATTGCCATAGCTAACGGATGTTTTCAGACCATGGACAGCATGGGGCTTAGACAACCTGTTAATTTCAGTCTCCAGTTCATGAAAACAAATTCTGATGCAAGGCGTGTGTGTGTGTGTGTGTGTGTGTGTGTGTGTGTGTGTGGTGGGGGAACCCAAGCCTAAGAAATATTAGATGCCTTTGTAGACCTGGAAGAGAGTTCCAAGCAAGGGCTTTTGGCACTTGTAAAGAGCCAGATGTCCAATCTGGAACCAAGTTAGATCAGAACGAACATACCTCAAATGGGCTAGTAATAAGCTCCTGCCATTCTGAGGTGTTGCCACAAGCAAGGGCACTGTGGCCTCCTCCTCTTCCATTGCCAGTAACAGAGTGGAAGCCACAGGGAACCAGAGGGGAGCTACAGTTCTTACTCCTTCTTAATCCTAAAGACACTGGCATGCAAATGAGCCAAACGAATTAAGCCCAGGCAATAATAGCAGAGTGGGAGTAGGGGGATGAGTTAGATTTGTTCCATCGCTGTGGGGGAGTTCTGTTGTTTCAGACTCCCAGGTATTCACAACACAGGGTGTCCATGAAACAACGTGGCATCTCTATGCACTTCCGTAGACAAGTGTTCACATGAAAACATCACTTCTCTAAATAGCAAGAATTGGCCTCCAGCTGACAGCCCAGTGCAACCAAGAAATGCTATTTAAGTGGAGAGAGGACAGAAACAAAACCATATCTTCCAGAACTAGGTGGGGACCTCCTGTGGCTGCCTTGGAAGAAAGCCTGGGCTATATTCTGCTCCCTGCCATTCCCGACTTTGGAGAGTTGAACTAACATAACAATCTCTAAAATTAGTAACTCCCAGGGCTGAATAGATGGCTCAGCGGTTAAGAGCACTGGCTTATTTTACAGAGGATGTCAGTTTGATCCCCACTGCCTACTGGCAGCTCACAACCATCTGTAACTCCAATTCTAGGGGATGCCACACCCTCTTCAGACTTCTGCGGGCTCTAGGCTGGCGTATGGAGCACAGGTACACATGTAAGCAGAGCAGTCGTACAGGTTTTAAAAAATTAGACTTCATACCTCTCCAGCTCTGTCTGTTTAACATATCAGCAGGAAACTCCAGGACAGGTGACTCTCCCCAGGACACAGAGTACAGTGTCTCACCTTTGTTCGGAGCATCCGTCCATACCATCTCAGGATTTTGCCAGTAACTGAGTCAAGGAAAGAGTGGCACTTGTCTTTTGCAATATCTAGGCATGATGGTTACATTCCTCTAAACATGGGGCACCTGAGCTTCAGTCCAGGCTCTGCTCTGCATGGGAAACACTGGGCTCACCCTAGGGGGCGGTGAATTACTTTTCCCAGGGCGCAAAAGCAAGAAATGAAATCCCACTTTTAAAGGGCATGTTTTCCTTTTAAATTCCCAGCAAAAACCTTTCGAAGCTAAACTGGTCTTTTCCCCTCAAACAACTGAAAGTTCCTCTTCTAATCCTGCTTTGCAGCAATCTTTCTCTTCTTCATTTTATACCATGATGCCACTGCTCATGTCTTGGTTATTTGACTTCATGGTCATTATTTAAATTGTTACTATTGCTATTGATATATATATATATATATATATATATATATATATATATATATATTCTGAAATGAATAACGGTTTTGGAAAGTATGGACAATTTTATCCTTGTTATCCTAAATGTACGTACACATTGCTAAAACATTATGGAGGATATCTAAGGCTAACATTCAAATGTGTCAATAATGTTTATAAAAAGTAATTACATATAATATACACACATATATGTACAATATATGTTCTATAATATATGTAACATATCACACTGTTATATATTATATTGTGTGTGTGTGTGTTTTGTGTAGAAATTTCCTCTAAGCAGAAATATTTCATCTTAGAGAGAAGCACAGTCAGACTCAGTATGTTTCAAAGAGAGATGACCCATTCGATCTTGCAGGGAAGCTTAAGACTTAGCACACATGAAAGGAGGAGACTCCTAAGACTCAGGAAGTAAATAGCTCCAATGCTCTAGGAAGTCCCTGAAACTTGCCAGATTTACTAGGTTCCTCCCTCCTCGTGTTTATATAAGTAGGACAGATTGTTGAGAGACATTCAGAGGAACCCAACTATTTAAAAAATGCTCAGACCAGCCAAGCTTTCTGGAAAAGACACCCTTCAACCTGTTGAGCTGCCTGCAGATTGTGCAATGAGCTCTAGGTTTCCAGATTTTGTGAGTTGTCACCCACGCTGGAGGTAGGGCTTTGGTGATGCAGTGAGTCACTTCTGTTCCCATAACTAACCTCTCTTTCGTGGTCTAATAAGTGAGCCCAACGAGGAACATTAGCTTACCAAGCTGGACTTGGGTGGTATCCTTACTTTTGTCTGTTGTTGGTTCTTCCCTTGAGGTGAGGAGACATACTCAGGTCTCTCTGGGAATAATGTTGCACATCATCTGTGTGCATGTGTAATGGGTGTATGTATATGATGGGAGATGTCATTATGTATTTATGTTTCTCATACTGGTTAATGAATAAAGCCCAATAGGAAAGGAGATAGGAGGGACTAGGAGACAAGGAGGAAAGAGGAAGTAGTAAGGGGCCAAGATGGAGAGTCTGGAGAAAGCAGAATGCCGGCCGGCTCCCCGGTAAGAAGACCACGTGGAAATACTAGGTTAGCAGAAATGGTTAATACTTAAGACAGAGCTAGCCCATAAGAAACAAGTAATGGGCTAACAGAATTATATCTAATACAGAGTCTCAGTGTGTTAATTGGGGCTGGCATGGCGAAGCGGGACCAGACCAGCCGCGGGAGGAAAAACCGTACTCCCTACATGTATACATATATGTGTGTGTTGATGTGTGAAGCTGCATATGTATGTTGAAATGTGCACATGTGAAGATATTAATGGGAGGGGCAGTGATTAACTCCAGAAGTCATTCTTTAAGTGTCAACACTTTTAAGTCCGGAGTTCATGGACTGAGCTAGGTTAGCTGGCCGGTGAAGCTCAGGAGTCTGCCTGTCTCCATCTCCCTAGAGGTGGACTTATAAAGCCATACTCGTTTTACGAAAGTGTGTTCTGAGGGTTAGACTCAAGTCTTCCGGTAATGTGAGGCTTTGCATACATCCTGGGTTCACAGCTTTAGAAAGACCTGGTCTGATCACTCTACCCCACAATGATTTCAGTGCCCTTTGAATTACTGGAGTGATTTGATATTTAGTTGATCCCGCTAAGTTGAAGTGTGATGCAGAGGTTTTCAGGCTCAGGATGATATAAGTACAGGGTAACAGAAACACCCAAAAGAGGCAGTCCTTTCAAGCTAGCTCTGTGGGAAGTCATGTACCACCTCTTATCTGTTTAGCGATGCTGTCTTTGTGTAAAGTGACCCTTTGACATTTTCTTTTCCCCAGTTGTTTAAAGTTTACAGGTTTTATTTTATGTTTCACATCTTTAGAGGTCCAAAAACAAAATCCCATTTCATACCTGCACTGGGATTTTATCCTGATCGGCCACCCTATTCAACTGACTTTGATACACAGGATTTTCGGAAGGTTCCTCAAATCAAATCTGCCCCTTATAATGAAGACTTTTATCTAGCACAAAGCATACAATAAATATTTGATGACAGATTGATTGAATTTAGTACTTGAAAGATAGTCAAAATTAGGTGATGCTGGCTCAAAATCTTGGAGTGTAAAATTGCCACAAGCAATGAATAGCACACTATTGCTTTACCCCCCCCCCCCATTGCTATCTTATTTATTTTTAAGACATGTTAGATATTCACTGTGTAAAGATCTTATGTTCTCTATTTCTTTTGCACCCTTCCTCAAGTGCCCGTGGCTAAGGGTTGGTAAGTATTTTCTCTTGCTGTATATCATACTGTGTGAGATTTCCACTGAAAATCTGTACTGCAAGATCAAGGAGAGGAAAAAAGATACATCCATGGTATCATCCATGACATAGAAAATACATTACAACTTGACCAAGCACTCCTTGCCTGGCTGAAGTTATGCCTCAGTGATGTTTCTCACTCAAGAATGCTATTTCTAAAGAACAAAAGTTTGCTCTCCTGTATCAATATACTGAGCCAAGACCTTTTCCTTACCCCTGAAATTAATTTCCTCACCGACCCATGCATCTCCCCAAATATGTTCCTTTATTTGGTTATGACTTTGTTTTTTGAACTACAGGAAATCCATCTCATGCCCTTTTGTCTACAAGGCTTTGTAGGTAAAACAATGAAGACTACTCACTCACTCGTGCGTTATAATTATATAGCTCGTCAGAGATGACAACCCAGATCTTGGAGTCATGTTGGACCTGAGACTGTGACATTTCACAACATTCAGGTGGTACCCAAGTTCCCAAATGCTTACTATTTGGAGATACTGGATGATTACAAGAGGAATGAAAATGAATGCACAAGACTGTTCAATGGTATCTGTTCCCTATCTCTAACTTCTTTCCCTTGGAATAAAGCCCTTGCATTTTCTTTAGCTCTGTCTACCAATAAACACAGAAACCTCTGTCAACATAAGCACAGAGTAAATGACTTTTGTTTCTTCTATCTTTTTCCTCAGTTCTCCCCAAGAAATAACAGCCTGCGTTAATTGCTGAGATAAGAGCAAAGTACTCTTGTGATTTCTTATGCTGCTTGGCAGGTAGATTTGTAGAAGGAGCAAAAGTCTCACACTGGCTTCTTTGCATCCTTTTCAGTACATACACAGAACAGAGAGGTTTCCTTTCAGCAAGCTTGCCCCCTTTCATCTTCTTTACACTTAAACAAAGTTGACTGGCCCAATATGTTTTTCAAATGAAAACACTGTTTGATTTTCCAGGAATCCTGTACTATAGGCAATAGAGAAGGCAATGTTGGTGATTGCACTCAATATTTATTCTCTGCTTTTTGGTTTTTCAATCTTCAGAAACCTGTTCCTCCCAGTAGCTGAAGAGATTATTTATTCCGATACTTTTATTTCTCTAAGAAAATCACGGCGACCCTCCTTTTTAATTTTTTGCCAACATTTAAGGATAGGCATTGTGATTTGAATAAAAATGGCCCTGAGAGGCTCATATATTTGAATGCTTAATCATCAGAGAGTGGAACTACTTAAGAAGGATTAGGAGAGGTGGTCTTGTTAGAGTAGGTGTGGTCTTGAAGGACGAAATGTGTCTCTGGGTGGGTGGGGGGGGTGCGTTTTGAGGTTTCAAAAGCCCAAGTCAAGTCCAGTGGCTTCTCTTCCTACTTTCCTAGATGTAGAACTCTCAGTTACTTTTTGAGCACCATATCTACCTGAGTTCTGCTATGCTTCCTGCCATGATGATAATGATCTGAAACTCTAAGTAAACCCCAACACTTTCTCTTATAAGAGTTGCCATGGCCAGGATGTCGATTTACAGCAACGGATTACTGAGACTGGCAAGTAGCCCAGATACGGCAAACTAAATTTGGTAAGGAAAGTTAGCAGATGCCCCAGAAAAAGAGTGTTTCCTGCTAAATGAGAGTGGAGTCTCTCTCCTTTGTGTGTTCTTGTGTTCTGATAGCATAATTATAATAGCATAATCCTCCTCCTCCCAGTCTGAGGATAAACCTGGGAAGTGGGGGAAGGTACAGTATGGCAGGGGAGGAGCTTCAGAGCCTGTATGTAAGACAATGATTCACCTTGCTATCAGGTCAGGTCAGTTTTTCTTGGTGACTTTTTTTTTTTTTTTTTTTTTTTTTTTTTTTTTTTTGCCTCTGTAGCCAATAGTATATAAATTAACCCAGCAATAATGTTGACACCCTTAAGGGAACATATAATAATTATGTAGCTGGAAAGACCAGCCTTCTCTGCCAATCTTACTCAGATTGTATCAGTTACTTTGTAAAATGTTTAATAGCATCGGCTGTACTGTGTGGTGTTACAACAATCTACTTGGCAGAAGCATGTGCAATATTTTCTAAAGAAACACATTATACACCATCTGTCTGATGCACCACTAGTTTAACTGCCCTTGGTCTAAAGAGAAAGATAAGTCATAGCATACTGCCTGGGTAGAACCAGATACTTCATAAACAATAGTTAAGGCAGCAGCATAATGTTATTAGAAGGTTAGATATTTGCAACCAAGGCTCAGATAACTTTTTAAAAACCATTACTATATTCTTTAGGTCCAGCTGAAATCCTCCATCTATTTCTTTAAATGTTACAAATTTGAGAAGTAGTTTTTTTTTAAACTACAAAATAAGTAAATAAAAGTAAAAAGAAATCAAGATATAGTCTTCATAGTTCACATATTTGTGTCTACACATTTAGAAATGTATGCCAGGATGGTGCCCACAGGGCATTTCTCAGAACAATCTTCCTGCTAGCTGGACATTGAAAATGCCCTGAGGCTGTGTTATTTCATATTAATCTCTCCAAGATTCATGAGAGGCACTGGCTTATCTAGAGTCCTGAGAAGCCTTAAAACAAGAGAACATGCTTTCCTTTTACGTCTCTCACTGATTGTCAAAATCATTCTGACAAACCGCCCATATCCCATGTAAATAAACGTTCTATGGGACACCCCCGGGAGGAAGCCGATGGGTACGAAACAGCTAAACCATGTAAAAGCTGCCCTCTGAAGCAAGTGCTTCACTGAATTCATGTGCTAAAGCGGGGTTCTCTTATTGCTGAAACCTTCGTGTGTCATCAGTACGAACATGCTTGGGTAGCTCTGCAGAAACTCAAACTCAAGCCATTCAATATAATACCTAATCATGAACAACATAGGTGTTTCGTCTGGACCACGTATGGACAGGTAACTATGGAGATGTAACTTTGGGAGCTTGTCATCCCTCAACTAGAATGGTAAACAGGAGGGTATGGTTTGTAACTCATTAGCAGGCAGTAACGGGGGCTGTGGGTCAGACTGAAAATTACAAGCCAGTTGAATAAGACTAACTGATAGGAAATCAGACTGAAAGTATGAATTTCAAGGTATTTCTGAAATCCACTAAAATATTGAAAATGCCTGCATGGTTTTGTTCCTTAAATAAGTAGAGCCTGTAATTGTCTAAGACTCACTCCCTCTTTGTTAATGTTAATAAAGAGAATGAATGGGGCAGAAAGAGAGATCATAGAAGCCTGTGCTGTCCAATAAAACAGCTGGTCCAGGAGCATTTGTAAAGATGTTACAGAAATGTGCTGCAGGAGAGAATCAGCACGGAGCCTTTACTGACTAATGGTCCTGGCTTCAGCCATTCCTGCATCCCCTTCAGCATCTCTTAGCATCCTTGCCCAGCTGTATTCCCTAACAGAGAAGGTTGCTGACATTTTTGTCATCTGTGGGTTTATGCATATTTAATGGTTGATTATCTATACAAGGGTCTTCCTTGTTATACGTAATCTACAAATTATTAAACAAACAAACAAACACCCAGTACTTAGTTTTCTGTTACTATCGAAACATTCACCAGTCATGTGTTGTCTATCACTTTGGTCCTAAGTGATTAGTAAATACAAGCTCATTTTAATATTATCCTAGATAAATTATAATTAGGAAGGTAGAGCTTTCCTAGGCAATATTAAAAATTCTAGGCCAAATAGAAGGATCAGTGGGATAATCTGGGTGGAGGTCCCTGTGAGCTGTTATTAATAATTAAAGATGCCACTCCTCATTTTTTCTTCCATTTTTAAAATGGGATCATTGGGAATCATGCCTTTTTTATTACCTCATGGCACATAAACTGCACTTGAGAATATGCATACTGATTTGTTAACAATGTCTCTTTTAAAAATACTGTATATGGTTAAAAGATTTCATGAGAAACTCTTCTCAGAGGAGGCGTCTTGGAAAGCTCATTGTTGTAAATCATACTTCTTGTGCCAAAATCTTAGTGATTAATACACAAGGCCATAATCTGTTACTGTTAGTGGTACTGGCCAAATAGTTGCTCCCTTAAAGTGTGGTCTAATTATTCCATGCTCCCAAATGCTTTGGGCATTTACAAGTCTGCTTATTATAAAGGGAAGCATATGCATGACTCCTGTGGTTTATGTGCTTATGCACTTAGGGCCACAGCATCACCATGATCCTGGGTTTCCCTCCCCCAACCCCCTCCCCAGACAAGGTTTCTCTGTGTAACTGCTCTTGCTGTCCCGGAAGTCCTGTGCTGTAGCCACAAAATGGCCTTTAACTCCAAGAGATCTGCCTACCTCGCCTCCTGAGTTCTAGAATTAAAGGTGTGTGCTACCACATCTGGCAGGCTTGGGATTTTAACATAGTCATGCTAAAAGGAGTATGCTCACAATTTGACCTCTTTTCAAATTTGGGGGGGGGAAACCAGTGTAGCAGAATTTTGATAGCCTGGCACCAGAGTGATAGCACCTAGCCCTATTCCATCCTTTGTTGAGCAGATACCTTTTGTCCTCCTATTTGAACCTTGTTTGGGAGTTTCCCAGGTATACAAAGCCTTTGCAAAACTTGGTTCAGTTAACTGGAAAATGGTGTTACCTGATGAATCTAGACTTTGCACTTGGCACTGTAATTTTGGAAACTCCATTCAAGTTGTTCTGAGCACATGGTAATCAACTGGCTAAAGTGCAATTATTAAGAAAAATAAAAATGCCCCAGGACAAGGGAGAGCGCTTCAGTCCATCCAGGCTGAAGACCACTGCAACCTCGAATGGCTAAGTTCATTCTTAAAATTGCCTCCGAGTCTTACATTAAACCACCTTCACGGACTCAACAAACCAGTCCAGGAAAGGTTACATCAATATCCCATATTCATAGAGCCAATAACAGATGTAGGAGTTGAACTTTCCTAAGTAGGAGTTTTTCTTCTAGGATACTCTGACTTAAGCAGACAGGGTCAAGGCAAAAAAAGTGTCCATGAAGGATTTGTGATGAAGCCAACATTTGCTTTTCATAAAAACGTTTCTTGAAATATTCCCAGCATAAAGACTTTTAAATGTCTTCTGGACTTGATAGAGTGCTGACTACAGCATTTTTAAACTCACAGAAGATGTGGTTGCCTATATAAAACCTATACAAGATGAAGCCACTCTACATTATAGCACAAAGCCTGAGGGGTTCATGGTCTCCCACATCTAACTAAGGAGCTATGGATAACTGACGGCTTCTGGGGGATGGAAAGTCAGTTTGCTTTATGGTTGACATAAGAGGACCCACATTCTTACTCTATAAAATGGTGCTGTCTATGGACAGTGTAACCTCAACCAGCAGCTTTTGAATCATTAAACTTAAAAAAGAAAAGGACATGAAGTTGGGGTATAGGGGAATGGTGAAGTATCTGTTAAGTACTTAAAGGAGGAGTTGGGGTAAATATGACAAAAATACAATGTATGAAATATTAAAAAACTAATAGAATGTTTATTTAAATTTGTGATTAGAGTATAAAACCTGTTTGCATCTACTTACCGCTTCCAATTAGGCTAAAACAATAAAGATAATTAAAAATTTAAAAAACACTAGGATTATTGATTTAGTACTAGCAGAGTTGTAAAATAATTTAGAAATATAAAAGACGTAAGGTATACAGAAAACAAAATAACAAAATCATATGTAAGTCTTGATACATCAATTGCATTACTTCTGAATGGATTGAGCAATCAAATCACAAGATAAAATTTGTTAGATAATGAAAAGTAAAATTGAACTATATGCTGTTAACAAGAAAAATATTTTGGGTTAAAACTAACAGAATGCAAAAATATTTATAATGAAAACTACCTTAAAAACTGATAAAAGAACAAACTAAGTTATTAGAAGGGCTAAGGAACAGAAATAAAAATTGGATGAGCAGTAGCAAAAATGGAGAATAGAGAAACAATAGGAATAACTGATAATATCAATTATGCCTTTGAAAAAAAATTATGAAATAAACAAATAGAATAAGATTGAATAAAAGAAACAGAACAAAACCAAAGGGAAAAAAAAAGAAATGTAAAATTACAAAACCAGGAAGAACTGTTAAATATTTGTCTGGACTTATCAGAATTAAAAGGATTAAGAGAGAAAGCTATGAATAAATCTGTTTTAACAAATTAAATGTCTAAGATGTAAAGAGTGAATTTCTGACCAAGTTCAAGCTACCAAAAAAATGGGCTCGAGAAGGAACAATCTTAATAGCCTTTAATATTTAAAGAGCTTAAGCTTATCAATTTTTTCCTAAAAAATATTCACTAAGAAAAGTTAAAGACCAAAGAACTTCTCTAGTGAGTTCAACAAAACTCTTCAGAAATTGTTCATATAAATTCTTTTACTCATCCATAAAATCAAAGAGGAGACAACATTTTACAACTCATCCTATACTAATATTATTCTCATGCCCCAAACAGAAATAACATCACCAGCAAGCATAAAATAGAACTGTTACATTTTTGAATTGTCATGGAAAAAAATTAGTAAAATTTTACCAAGTCACATCCAGCATTACCTAGGCCCATTTTTTTCCCTCCATAAATAAATGAGATTTGAAAGATTGGTTTAACAACCCCAACTCAATGAATTTAACACACAGCAGACTGTAACCAAAACCACATAACCATCTTAATAAGTGTTCTGTTATTGTACCCTTTGTAATTGTAAGCCCAATTAAATGCTTTCTTTTTATAAATTGCTTTGGTCATGGTAGGATATCACAACAATAGAAAAGTACAGACTATGGCCTGGAAGTATAAGTCAAAAATGCCCATTCATTCTCTAAGTTGTTTTTGGTCAGGGCATTTGTCACAGTAACAGAGAGAAACTAAGACTAAAACTAAATTGCTGTGATGGACATGAACATGTGGATTTTTATTCCTTGTAATTTTTTCTTGGAGGGGTTGTGGAAAATTTTAGAACTTAGATCTGGGAAAGCTATTGAGTACTCAGAGTTTAAATGGCCACCTTGTGGGAGCTTGGGAATTAAGAAATTCAGATGATGGAGGTTCAGACTTTGGAGATAAGTAAAACTATCTAAAGTGGGATGGGGCCATTCATATGATATTTTAGTGTAGCAATCCTGGCATGTTGACCAATTTTGTATTAATGATCAGCTATCAGTAGTAAGATAATTAGTATTAGTGCAGTGAAACCTTTTCTGCTTCATTGAGACAACCCGAGTGTAACTCTTGCTGGGCCTGAAGAATAAGCTGTGATTAATAAGAATTCAACACCATTACCTGAAAAAAAAAAAGATCTGGTTAAATCTTTTTTGCTTCACTGGGGATATCGGAAAATAGTTTCTCAGTCAGTGCATAGAGCTGCTTCAGGTGAGGCTGGCTGTATCTTGAACTTGCAGCGGAGTCTGGGAGGAGGAGAGGAAGAATCATCTGGGTGGGAGGTAGGGGTTTACAAGAAATACAAGGGTCATGGAAATCAGCTTAACCCTGACACCATGTGTGAGTGTCAGAGGCCCGATGGAGTGGTAAAGCCTCAGTTGTACTGAAAAGATGAGATATTGGAAATGTCAGTACCATTGAGTGTCTGACGTGGGTAGTGACAGGTGTGTGGTGAAGCCAATGTCAGCCATGAAACAAGCTCTGTGTGCAGTGGACGGCAGAAACACAGGAAGTAAGGCTGGCCAGGCCTTCTGGAGCCAGAAAAATATATAACACATGAGTCTCCGATGTTGGACAAGGAGCTGTGGGTACTGATTTTACACTGGTGGAATTTGGTTTTGCTCCGATATACTTGTCCCTAGGCCCCAGGTCTTCATCTTTGGAATAAGGCATTTATAAATCTTTTGTGATTTTTTTACAGGCATCCACAGCTTGAACTTTTAAGGCACTGGAAATTTTAAAGGTTGTAGGGCTTTTAAAGTTGAACTGTGCTTTATATTGTGATATTAACACGAGGTCTTGGAGACAAGGAGTGAAAGATTATGCTTTAAATGTGAGTTGTTTGTGTGTCAAATTGACAAGGGATGGAGTAACCTAATTAGTGCTAACTGTCCACTTCACAGAGAATCTCCTGGAAAAAAATGTCTCAAGTGAGTTGTGTAGTGGTCAGTGGGTTTGTCTGTAGGGATTATCATGATTATTAATTGATGTAGAAGGATCTGTCACACTACATGCAGGACCATTCCCTAGGAAACTGATCCTAGGTTATATTATATATGAGCCCAATGAGTGAGTCTGAGTTTCACGGTTTTTACCAAGCATCTGCTTGACTTCTTGATTGACCTGACATGTATCTCTCTTTTTTTTAAATTATATTTTCATTATTATTTAAACTAATTTCAGATTCATACATATTCTTAACATTTTCTTCCCTTGGCCAAGTCCTTTAAGATTCACCCCCAACTTTAATTTCTTTCTCAAAAAACAAAAACCCAATGAAATAATAAAGCCCCCAAACCAAAAAAAAAAAAAAAAAAACCAAAATAAAAGCATATACCAACACAAAAAGCAAAAGAGAAAAAAAATCCCACCAAACTGTAGGCAAATAAAAACATGTTGCATACACACCACACACACACCAAAAAAAAAAAAAAAAAAAAAAAAAAAAAATCTCCGGAGTCTATTTGTATGTCTGTTAACTACTCTTGATCATGAAGCCTGTCCTGGAGTTTCATTTTATTTGAGAAAACTGATTTTCCCTCTCCTAGCAGATATTACTAACAGGTCAGTTGTTAACCTTTACCCTAGTGGTTATGTTTTCATTCATTCATTCATTCATTCATTCAATATAAAATGTATAATATGATACAAAAATTATCACATGGAAGTTGGACAGAAGTAAAAAAGCCCAAGAGAAGGAAAAGGAATCAGAATACCATAATAACACTTAAACTGGAAGCCATATATACACACACAGAGGACCTGGTACAGACCCAGGTAGGACCCGGGCATACTGCTTTAGTCTCTATGAGTTCATAGGAGCTTTGCTCACGAGTTTAGAGGACTTTGCTTTCTTGGTGTTCTTATCTCTTCTGGTTCTTGCACTCTTAATGCCTTTATTCCATGTGGAGTTCCCTGAACTCTGAGGGGAAGGTTTTTGGTGGGAGGCATCCCACTTAGAGTTACTGTTCCAAGTTTTCTCACTGTGCATAACGCCAGGCCATGGATCTCTGAATTTGTTCCCATCTGCTACAGGAGGAATCTCTGCTGATGGCTAAGTAAGGCACAGATCTGTGGGTACAGCACAATTTCATTGGGAGTCAATTTATGGCTACATGTGAGATGGAGTCTGGGGAGAGAAAAGGAAGGGAAAGATTAGATCCACAGACATCAAAATCATTGTCTTTGTTCCTTCATTTTTATAGTTTTGTAAAGTCTAGGGAATGAAGAGATGACTAATGGATTATAGAAAATTTATTCAGAGGAATCTAAGCCAAAATTGAGAAAATAAAAAGCAAACTATATTAATATTAGTAAGGAAGTAATTGGAAAAAACATGAAAGAAATTACAAATTCAAGATATAATAGATGTCTTTAAAGAATAAAACTATATAGGCAAGAAAATTTTCACTGAATAATTGTACAAGTTCATAACGAATTAGATTAGTATGGACCATTTATTGAAAAATAAGAACAAAGAATTCTGTGTGTATCCGTAAGTATATACTAAGACATCTGGAAGGACATCTAGAAAGTCCCCAAGGGAAGAAAATTTGACCTAATCATGATCATACCAAGAAAAACTGCCATACAAGTAACAACTATGTATTTTCCAACAAACAAGATCCCAGAGACTTTAAAACTCATGAACACATATTTAAAACAATTAAATAATAATCTACAGTTAACCAAGGGAAAGATAATAAAGTTGTAGTAAAAGAAATAGTGGTATATAGTAAAAAAACAAACAGAAAAAAAAAACCAAAAAACAAAAAAAACAAACAAACAAACAAAAAAAAAACCAAATGAGCACAGAAACCATGTGTGACTTGAGCTATGCAATAGAATAAAAAATACTACCAGTGATATTAATGTGGAAATATGACTGGCACAGTTCTGAATGGAATGGGGTAGCATGGAGTAACAAAGGTAGGAACAAAACATCAAATCCTATTTTATTTTCCCAAGGCAAGGAAATCAACATTGCAGACTAATAATAAAATTATGGAAGAAGACGTGCATTATTGTTATATTCAGCAATTCATTCATTCACCTGGGAGAAGTGGCACAGGGTCCTACCATTCACGAATTGCTACAGATAATTCACAGGTGATGAGAAAGGTTAAGTCAGTCTTCTGCAGACCCCTGATAGGTCATGAATTTGTGGGGGGGGGGAGCATGGGGAAATGAAGGAGTTTCAGGAGAGATGGAGGGGTTAAAATGATGTAAACACGGTAGTAATGTGTGGAAGTCTTAAATAAATTAAATGTTTATACAAAACTCCCAAATAGTGATTGAACTCCATCTTCTCTGAAGATTCCCAGGATAGAGAAGAGGGCAAAGTCAACGTCTTCCCCCCTCATATTTACAGTCGAAAGGCAAACCGCATATTCATCTGGAAATAGCAGTGTTGAAGGACAAAGGGCAAGGTGATAGGAGCGGAAACATCAGAGTGTAAGAAAGTTTACTTGAGAGGTTATACTCAAACATATGATTGCCGATTTGGTGGAGGACCAGTTCATGTAGAGCTAGTTCATGTAGGCACAGGAAGAAGCTTGAGGGAATAATTGGTTCCCATGAACAGCAGGTAGAGGCAGCCAGAGGGGAGGGGCGCAGGAGACAAAGAGAGGAGTCAGACATTCATCTCAATTTTAACAAGAAGTTGCCATCAGAGAATGATGTACAGAGGAAGGGTTGACTTGTGCCTTACAATGCAGGACATTCTGCCATGTAGTCATCAGAAAGGTCAGCCAGTAGGCAGCTGCAGTGTTGAGAGAGGTTTTACTGGTCTAGCTTTGGTGAGATTAAAAAACAAAACAAAAACAAACAAACAAACAAACAAAAAAAAAAAGTGGCAATAATATGGCCTCACTTACAGCTGTGCAATGATTCCTTAGGATTCAATGAGATGTAAAGCAATTCAAAGAAGGAGTCTGTTGCTGTGATAAAATATAATGATCAGAAGCAACTTCAGGAAGAAAGGGTTTATTTTGGCTTTGGTTCTAACAAGTTAGAGCCCATCGTGGCTGAGAAAGCATGGCATGGTGACCTGTCACCTTCACAAACTCAGCCCTTCAAGAGTCCCGATAGCATGTACTTCCAGAAGACAAGAAAGATAACTGGCTTTTAACTTTACTTTAGCTGTTAATTTTGTACAGATAAATACCCGAATCTATACATTTTTTGCTTAAGCAGTTAATACTTTTGCATATTCATTATACCATATGCATTAAATGTTTTAAAAGGGAATCCACCATAATTGCTCTAATAAAAATGTGGTTATTAGCTTTCATTATTGTCTAATTTGGTTGGATAATTACTTCTTAAAATGAAAAAAAGTATCGCTAATGAGATGCTAATTAGTAACTCAGCTATTGTTCTTTTAATATGTGTATGTGAAAAATCTTCTATTTCCCAAGTCCACCTTCCCAGCACCTTAAACAATTATTGTCTCATACTTCTGTTTCTGATAACTAAGTCAAAAGCTTAAATTCTACTACTTTTTGTTAAAGTGTAAGTATGCTGTCACTATATGACACAAAACCAGCTAAAGTATTTCTAAAAATTTAAGCCATCAATTAATGAATTTGCCCAGGTGTTGTACCTGAACTATTTTAGGATCTCCTCACCTAGAATGAATACTTGATTTCTCTTTGTGTAACATCCCTACTTTATTTTCATTACATTTAAACTTATCTATAAAACAACATATCTAATTAAAAGTGGGGTACAGAACTAAGTAGAGAATTCTCAATAGAGGAATCTCAATGGCTGAAAGACACTTAAGAAAGTGCTCAACATCCTTAGCCACCAGGGAAATGCAAATCAAAACAACTCTGAGATACCATCTTACTCCTGTCAGAATGGCTAAAACCAAAAACACCAAAGACAGTTAATGCTGGAGTGGATGGGGGGAGAAAGGGGAACACTCCTCCAGTGCTGGTGGGAATGCAAACTTGTACAGCCACTTTGGAAATTAGTGTGGAGGTTCCTCAGAAAAATGGGAATCAATCTACCAAAAGATCCAGCAATTCCACTCTTATGCATATACCCAAAAGATGCACATTCATGCAATAAGAACATCTGTTCAACTATGTTCATAGCGGCATTATTTGTAATAGCCAGAAGAATAGATAAAGAAAATGTGGTATATTTACACAATCTAATTCTTAGATGAACCATCTAAAAACCATCGCATCAGTGTGGCTAGTTTTCTATAGCCTGGCCCTTAGTTTCATTTTGCCCAAATTCGCCCTTAGGTTACTCATGCTATCCAATTTGTCATCTATATGTCTCTACATTCTGTCATTTCTTAGTGGATTCATATTTACTATTAATAATTTTAGAGCCTGGTTTGGCTCTCTGCATTCTAGTCTTCATATCGCACATTTATGAATATATTAATAATTATTAATGCCTTGGCTTTTATTCTATATTAAAACTTTATTATGTATTAATTAATGAATTAGTGTGTAAGTGTGTACATATGCCAGACCACACATATGGAAATCAGAGGGATACGTTGCAGGAGTTGGTCTCTCTTTCTACCATGTGAGTCCTGGAAATTGAACTGGGGTTGCCAGGCTTGAAGGCACGTGCCTTTACACACTGAGGTCCTCGCCCTGTCCCAAAGCCTTGATTTTAAAACATTATCCCTTCTCTGTTCCAGTTGTTGATCCATTTAACCTCTTTGCACTCTTAGACTATCTCATTGGCATTGCATTTCTTCAGCTACAAATCTCTAATGCAAACGTCCCGAGTTCTCATCACAGTTAATCTTGTACAGTCATCGCCCATCCTGCTGTATGTTAAGCTTCTCTCTTTCAGAACTATCATCTTCTATTGACTTATTTGTACCAGATTCTTCTGACTTGCATCTACCTATTGAAGTAGGTTCTTTTTTTCTAGGAAAGAAATGTTGGAACATCTCACTGATGGATTTTAGGTCTTCTCCCCTTCATGTTCTGCTCAATAGAGGAGGAAGAATCCCATTGGTTTGTAGCTTTGTGCTCATGTCACAAAAATCTCCGTCAAAGATCCAGAGGGAAGTGTGCAGCTTCCTACCTGCTGCGAGCAATGGGTATCACAATCCCACCTCTAATGAAACATTGTAAATACAAAATCCTGGGTTTCCTTCACAATACGGGTTGTCTTAGAGCACCCACACTTATCATATATGTAATAAAGTGAGGCTCATGTCTTACATTTTGCTTCCTTTGTTCTTATTCTCAGCAACCACTGATCCATGGTATCCTGGCCATTTTTCCTCCCAAATAGCTGTTGCAGGTGATGGATTCTATTAATGACTACTATCATTGCTGTTGCATACTCTTCACAATCATCTCTCAGTTGGACGTCTCAATAGGGTCCCAATCACGCAAGCCTGGCTTTAATCTTAAGGTTAGAGGCAGTGTAATCTTTAATTACAAATTGGATCACGGTAGATACCTACCCCAAAAATTTCCACTGGATCCCCATCATCTCAAACAGAGTGTTTTCATTTTCTCACCTTACCATCTCCTCAGCTCACCACTGTTTGTGCACTTCCTCGAACTGATAAATTATTTACTTATATATTGTTTATTTCTTAGCCTCTTATCCTCCACACGTGTGGCCCCAATTGCTGGAAATGCTTATTTTCCTTTTTCCAGTTAATGCCCATGGAGCCTTCAGGCCATCCATCGTCGCTCAATATGAGCTTCACTGTTCCCCACACAGCAGTTCCATGAGCTTCCATCACTCCAATCATATCTGCCTTTAGAATCTACTCCTAGTTTAAACCAGTCCAATCACTGATTTACATTTAGTAATCTTACTCTTTCTTTTTTTCTGAATGCCACAGGATGGGGCAGAGTCTATTTTAGATTCTGTTATTAACTACACTACCCAGACCAATGAATATCCCCATATGCATTCAATAGGTGAATACAAAATATAATGTGCAGATTCCAGCTCTTTAGAGTGGGAAGAGGTAACTGCATAAACAAAGTCATGTTCTCCAGTCACACACTCTATAAATACATCAAAGGCCACGTTTTTCTATTATATTCTTAAAAGTCTCACCCTTGGGCCACTGCTTTAAGTTTGTAGAGAAATAGAGTTGCAACATCCATGCCTTAAACAGTTCTGTTTTAATAAACAAATATTACTCTGGGATGAATAGAGACTCTAAAGCGTACATTATTGAAGTTCTAATACTCGATCCCCATGAATATCTCTTATTTGGAGATAGGGTCATTTCATATACAGTTAGTAAGTATCCGTTTACTTGGGTTTCCTCTGATGTAGTAGGACTCTTGTCTCCACAAAACTTAAATATAGAGACAGTTAAGCACCCAGGAAGAATGTCAAGTGAATGTGAAAGCAAAGGTCAGGATGATGTTGTCCACCAGCCAAGGAATGACAAAGTTGCAATACAGCACCTCAAACTAAGGACAGATTTCCCCCATCTCTGGAGCTGGGACAAAATATCTATGAACTTGCTGGCGCATAAACTATAGATTTTTTTTTTCTAATCTTGGAAGCTGAGTTGGTGTCTAGGGAGGAGGGTCGCTAGACAGAGGAGGGCTACATAGTTCTCAGGGAATTTTTTACCTGTGATGACCATATTGGGGGTTGGGATTAAACTCTGTGAATGGAACACAGATATAGTTAGCCTCATGGACATCAAGGCCCCCTGGATATCTTGCATCTCAGATCGCAGCACCCAGAACCATGAAGTCTAGGCTTTTTGTTGTTTCCAGACACTCACCCTGGCACTTTGTTTTGTAAACTCCCAAAGACGACCACATGCCAAGGGCATTTTGATGTCTATCTCTTTCATTTGAAGAGAAGCAAGCAGCTCAGATGCTGAGCCTTCCTGATTCCACATAGCATATTTTAAAACTCTTTGAAAAAGTTAATAAGTGACATACAATATGCATTTAAAGCCACAAGTTTCAATCAAATAAAAGCAAATATATTGAAAGAGAAAATAAATTCTTAAAAAGTAAATTTGCTGGAAAAAGCAATTAAAATATAATTTCATAAACGTCTGCTACTAATGACATGGCCATATAATTCCCAACTTGTCAGAAAAACCAATCAACATAATTTAGACTTCTCTACTAATGTCCAACATTACACACTATTTTCTTGATTAGACCCTAGTTTCTTTGCTTGAGTACCAAGTTCTTTTCTTTGGTAAATATATGCTTCATGTATTTGGCAGATAATAGAATTACTGCTAATATATTCAGCATTGTGTATGCTTTGAATATTCAGATAAGACTATTATTTCAAAAAGGATGTTATCTAAAAGAGATTAGAGCTGACTTGAATTGACTGATCTTGCTATTTTTATAAACACATTATCAAAAAGTTTGTAATAAATACATTCATCCACACTTGTCTCCCACAGTGAAGTGGGTGTTACATTTTTCCAACTAGGGTTTAGGATGTATCCTCACTCCAAAGTAACACGGTCTCTAGGATGGCAATGAGAAGTCATCCACTGTGAATGAAGGGGACTGTATCAAGTATATATGGGGCTGGGCAATTCTTTTAAGCTTGTTTTTCAAGACAGCTTGTGTAACTGTGACTGTTCTGGAACTAGCTCTGTAGATCAGGCTGACCTTGAACTCACAGAGATCCACCTGCCTCTGCCCCCCGAGTACTGGGATTAGGGGTGTGTACCACCACCACCTGGGAATTTTTTAAACTTTTAAGACTCCTAGTTTTCTTTTGGTTTCAACTCTGGTCTCAGAAGGATTCCCCCCGCCTTTTTTTTTTTTTTTTTTAAATAAAGTAGTTTTTCCTTTTATATTTATTCAATAGGGATCGAGCCAGAAATGTTGGAAATCTGAGAAACATTCTCAGGGAAGCACCAGACAGTAAACAATTCAGACAAATAATGTCATCACCTCTAAGGATGTGTGGTCCTTGGCATTGCTCAAGGCCCATAAGCATTCTCTGGACCCTGGCCCCAGTCACCAGTACTAAATGCTGGAAGGCCAATCTATCACTCCATCATTAATAATCTGAGTGGCAGGAAGTTATCTGACATTTCCACAGCAAAAAAATGACAAGTTTGAGGCTTGGTGTCAGATGTGGTTAGTACCATTTTACCCTTAAGAACAATACCGGATTATCAGAATGAATCAGGCTTAGGAACCAGGCTTCCACAGCTGCAAAGACAACCCAGAAGAGCTCTTCTAACACCACACCAATGATCTGAAGAAGCAAACCACCAGCTGACTTGGGAAACATGAGGAAACCTGTCTCCAAATAATAAGTACATATATGAATATGAAAACTAATACCTTATTTTCAGAGTGCCAGAAATGTCTTATGTTTCCCCAATAACATTACTCACTTCTGAAACATACATACTTGCAAAAACAAACAAAACACACACTAGAATCATAGTGGGCAGCCTTATTTAACTTAGTGGGCTCTGCTTCCTCTACTCCCTTCCCCAACTTATCCTAAGAAGCTCTACTTTTGTTTTGGACAGAACACTCATCAAAGGGGCAGATACAATGAACTCAGAAAGATGCTCTCTAAGATAACCCGAGAACAGATGTAAACTGAATTGCTCAATTGCAGACACTGGCAATGAATACATTTTCATGCATCTTATTTTTGATCTTAGGTACCATGTCGATAATTCAAACTGAAATCATACAATTACTCTTAAGGACCTGCAGATAGGAAACTGAATCTCTAGAGTAAATGATATTTGCATTTTGGGGGTCTAGATATAACTCTATACATATATAAATATTAATTTCAGAAGCACTAGTCTCAAATTAAAGGTTTTTCTAAGTATGTTAATGTTTAGGTTATTTGTATTACTGTTTTAAAGTATGCATGCATATGTTAGTTATCTGTGTATGGTGAAGCAGCTGATGCCTGTTCTACTGGACTGCCTTGCAGATGAATTCTGCCTTCACCTCAGAACAGCAAGGACCAATATCAAACTTGGAGAGGCAATTTTGTAGACTGACATTTTGTGCCTTCAAGAATGTCTATGCTCCTCTGTGGCTGTCATTCAGAGCAGTCCCAAGATTAGCTGTCTATATTCTGTCTCATCCGCCACACTTCCATTTACAAATATTTGATGTTAAATAATTGTAAATGTTGAAGAATTCCTTGAACATCATTCAGAGGAATTATACAAGGTGTGTGGAAATGTGAGTCTGTGGCATAAGGAAATGGGAAAAAAAATAACTACAGTCAAAGAATCAGTCTCCTATTCGTACTGGACATTATAATAAGTTTATATGTATTTTCTACTTTCAAGGAAGCCTCACATATCTCAGAAGCAAAGGGTAATAACACATTCCAGTTTCTACTTTGAAATTTCTAAATAAGGAAAGCAGTTGAAGAAAGCTGTCTTCTGGTGACACAAGGAACTAGAGGAAGTCATGTGGGTTTTGAAGATACATTTTCGAGACCACATTACTCTACTGAAACATTAGCTCTTATGAGTATTTTTAACTTCTCTATTGAGTAGATCAAAGAGTGTTAGAGAAATTTAAATCAGATTCTGAAGATGTGCCTTGGAGTCCAAATTTAACCATTTGTAAAAACACCTATCCTTTCTGGCTTCAGGGATTGGCAAGAAAAGGATGGGAGAAGGGTTAAGTTAATCTGCAAACTATTAAACTGAAAACATTAGAGAGAATGCAAACAACTAATGTTTATTTTATATACAGGGAGGGTTTTTTTTCTCCTACTCTAGGTTTCCCATTTTATTTATATGCTCACATTTATAAACATTTAATCAACACAAAAATAACAATTTATTTGACTCTTGTGAACTCACTTTTTAAACTAATTTTAGAGGCATTATATTAAATTCTATTTTTCTTTTAATGATTTATTAGATGTTTGTGGGATCAAGGACAGTGCTTTTTAGGGTGAACAGGGTCTTAGTTACCTTTCTGGGAGAAGACACCATTATCAAGGCAACTTGTAGAAAAGTTTATTTGGGGCTTATAGCTTCCAGAGGGCTACAGTCAATGACTATTGTAGCTTTAGAAGGCTACAGTCAATGACTATTGCCGCTTCAGAGGGCTACAGTCAATGACTATTGTAGCTTCAAAGGGCTATAGTCAATGACTATTGTGAGCTTCAAAGGGCCACAGTCAATGACTGTTGTGGCTTCAGAGGGCTACAGTCAATGGCTATTGTAGCTTTAAGAGAGCTACAGTCAGCTGACTATTGTGGCTTCAGAGGGCTACAGTCAATGACTGTGGTGGCTTCAGAGGGATACAGTCAATGACTATTGTAGCTTCAGGGGAGCTACAGTCAATGACTATTGCGCAACTGAAGGGCTACAGTCAGCCAGCTATTATTGGCTTCAGACGGCTACAGTCAATGACTGTTGCAGCTTCAGAGGGTACAGTCAATGATGACTATTGTGGCTTCAGAGGGATACAGTCAATGACTATTGTAGCTTCAGAGGGATACAGCCAGCAGCTATTGTAGCTTTAGAAGGCTACAGTCAATGACTATTGTGGCAGGGAGCATGGCAGCAGGCAGGCAGGAACGGTGCTGGAGCAGGGGCTGAGCCCTCACATATTGAGACAACCGTGAGCCAGAAGAGCTAACTGGAAAACCAGTGGCTTTAGAAACCTCAAAGCCCCAGGCTAGCTACACGCTTTCTCCTAACAAGACCACACCTCTAAACCTTCTCAAACAGTTCTACCAACTGGGGGCCAAACATTCAGATACATGAGTCTAGGGGGTATTTTATTCAAACAACAGTTCATGGAAAAGCTGTACTGGCTCTACCTTACTTTCATTCATTGAATTTTTATTCTCTACCATCTGAAGGATGACCTTCTTTTTTTAAAACACTTGGAATATTTAATGTAAATAAAAACTCATCTACACATTAATTCCATAAGGAAAAGGAGTCATTAGGTAAAGCTAGCTTTTTATGTTAAATTTTTGGCATGAATCTTTTCTATTTTTAT